>NW_020272995.1:387281-470867 GCF_003268045.1 Sipha flava
TTTGAAATTTTGTCGAAGGATTTATTTTCAAATCATGCAGCATATTTGTCGCGTTGTACCTAAAAAACAAATTCAAGTAAATTTAGTATAGTATCAAATTTATCTTTAGAATAGTATTTAAAATAATGTAGGTACTTACCGATTTCGACTTTTATAAAAAGCGTTAACCCAATAACGTCTTTTTTTTGGGGGGCACTTTGTTGGCCAAATTTGATTTTAAAATTTCACCACTTGCCATAACATAATATGCAGCAGCACAAATCTTTAGCTTTAATTTTTTATCATAATCACCCATTGTTGTATATTTAATTAAATAACAATAAATATGGTAGTAAAAAAATAAAATTAAACTAAAACACTGCGCAACACATAAAAAATACAAACAAAAATAACCAACGTCCGTTCTCTGAAAGGAAAAGAAACGCAATGATCAATGCAAAGATTCAAACTGGCACGGAAATTTGCCGCGCCTGGAAACGCACCGATCCACGCGCCATGGGATCATGTAGAGGCGCGCTCATGTAGTGGCGCGTGTAGTGACGAAGTTCACGCGCCGCGCCGCGCCACGGGCCGTGGGATCCCACCTTTAAACTTTCAATTTAAGATCCAAGCAAAACTCTTGAGTAATGAGTAATTAACATCGGTTATTATAATGATATTTTAGAAAAATATTTTAACTATAATTACTGCATTACATTTATCCATGGTAACATAAAAACCAATTCATATTATTAGTTACATTGTTTTATAATTTTATCCAAGCCTACGAACATAACCGAGCGGCTCACAACAGTCATTGTATCCATGTCAGTAATGTTTGAGGAGGACCTACTCGGTTATAAACAACATACTAATTAATTGTGTGTTTTATCTACATTAATAGTGTGTTGGACTGTAGTAAAATAAGTAAACAAAAACAATTTACCTATGAAAAAAGAACCAATGTAATTTTTCATTTAAAAAATGTAAAAAAAATTCCAAGTTGGGAAACGAAATAAGCGTAAGGTTACTCTACAAAATCCAACATATGAAAATCTGGAGCAAAATATAAGACAGTAGCAGTGGCCTACATTTAATCTTGCTCTGGAGGGAGGGTGGTTAATAAAAATAATCGTTATCTTTTTTTTTTCGTTGCACAGATAAATAACTGCTATAAATAGATATTATTTTATACAAATTTTTTACCAATTTACAGTTTATTTTTACATTACAATTAATTAATATCTATTGGAATATAAAAATAGCATAGTTAACAAAACTTTTCAAACACCTATCAGTATAATTATTTAACTATCGTAATATTTGTAAATTTGTATATTTTAAGTTCAAAATACCAAAAAAGAGATGGTTGGATACGATTGAGAACAATATGAGGGCCGTTATTGTATGGGTAGAGTATATAGAAAATCGAGACGAGTAGAGGTTTAGGATAAGGGTGGCCAACCCAAATAATTGGGAAAAGGCGAATAAAAAGAAGTCACTTTATAAATAATATACATACTTCATACATCGCACAATAATCATATTAATTTATAATCTAGTTTTATGTTTTTTTTTTTAACATTTTGTTTGATATGAATATAGATTATTATATTTTTATTGGTCATTTAAATTTCATTATTAACAGTTTCTATTATACATACATATCTAATTTATTTCATTTTTTTAAATTAATTTTAAATTGTACTAGAAACACAGCCCAAGGCCGCCAGTTACTTATACAAATCGATGTAAAGGAAATTCAAATATTTCGAACGCTATAAATTCAGAGTATAGATAAAAAGATGTTATAAAATATTTAATGAACATGTGCTTATTTGGCATTTTACTTTTTCCTCTTAACGTCATTTTATCTTATTATAATAACTATTGTTTCAAAGGTTTAAGTTATGTTAATAGATGGTTTATTTTTCGAATTTAAGAATTTTTAATAAAATATATTCGTAAATATAATTAAAAGAACGATCTTACGACAATCCATAGATGATATAGGTGGTAGGCCATTATTGGATAAAAATTAAAAAGGCATATGTAAATTTATTCTACATTATTTTTTTGTCACCTAGTATTATTAGTACTTCAAAAGACTGGGTGAAACACGATTAGTTGTCGAAAGATTATTTTTAAATGATGTAAAAAAAAAAAAATAGGTGATGTAAAATAGATAAATTTGTATATAAAACAACATGTTATCATATTATAGATGTTTACTTTTTATAGCAGCATTAAGATTTATTTTTAATAATTAAGCGGAGCAAAAATGAAATACTACCATCATAATCATACTATTATTATACAATGACTTTTTTGAGAAAAAAATGGTTTGTCAACCAGTAAAAATTCCTTAAAAAACTTCACTGTATGACATAGTGGCGTATACAAGGGGGGGATGTGGGGGTCAGATCTCCCTTCTAGGCCTTTTTTTAAAAGTTATAAAATACTGTTCTTAATGTGAGGGCGTTAGAAACGTGAAAAATAATAATGATAGAATAAAAACAATGATTTGTTTGCAAATGATCATCCCCCCTCCCATACAAAAGTTATGTATACGCCACTGATATGACACGGTTTCCCTGTAGATTTTTATTTTCGTTCAGGCATTTTAATCGCAATATTTAACGATAAAACGATCTTGGCGATCGTTTCTTTGTTAAAATCGCTGCGGGTAAAATTGACAAGTAGGTATATAATCTGTCAAAAACACAATATCTACACGTGACTGGACAGGAACAATATTAATTCGTTTACGTCGAACACACATTCGAAATTACCTAGGTACGCACACGTCTTTTTTACAGTCGTACAAGTGTAAATTGCTGGTAAACATGATAAAGATCACATACGTAGGTATTGGAAATGGGTTTTTAAAAATATACTAATAACAAAAACATTTTTTGGTATTAGTTTTCCTGTATACAATTTTTTATAAATCGCAGTTGTGCGGCATTACCCGTGAAAACAATTGTCTATGAATACCCTCCAATTTTTAAGTTTCGGCTTAAACAGAACATAATTTATTGAATGAAAAATAAAGTTATCATTATTATTCGGAGCACAGCACGTTTAAATAGAAAAATAATTATTGTACACATATTCCCTAATTAACATGTTAATTGACAATAAATAACATGGTTTTTTATAAAATCAAGAAAACAAGAACTAGGTATGGTTTTTTATGTGCAGACATTGTTCTGCGGTCGTTTCACTTTAAAAAATATATGGTTGCAATTGTAGGTACATTGTGTGTTACACTGTTTTAAAGTTTTGATTTAACAGTGTAGGGGCAGGAAGGTATAGCTCATTAAATAATGGTGTGACTCGTATATTGTAATAACCATATAATAATTTATTTGTACAATTATAGTGTTTATTTATTTGTAAAAATAGCGTAATTCGTATAGTTATTATAATAACCATATGATAATCCATGTGATTTAATAATTTATTTATACAATAAAGCATGGGAAATAGTAAACTTTATATACTAAAGCATATACACTAAATTATGAGATATTTTATTCCGGTTTGAAGATTTGTCCCGACTCGGGGAAATAGATTTGCGTCACGTTGAAACCAATCCTAGACCGAACGAATATTTCTTTATCAATCTTCGATGGCCGCGTCCGTTTCGCCGAAATTAATGTTTCTCCGGTTCTCCTGCTGGTCGATGATACACCGGATGTCAAACGCGCCGAATAGGTGGTGGTATAATGGTTTTCGTCGGAAACAGAAACCAATTTTGGAAACAGAAAGTGCATACACTTGCGATAAAAGCTTTGGCTTGTTTCTGAGTGCGGTGACTGCAGTTCATCGGTGTACGTTGAACTACTGCAAAAAAAAAAAAAAAAAAACGAGTTTTATATAGAGAATAATAATATTAGTTATTAAACTTTGAACCCTTGATCTCGGTAAACGATTCTAAATGAAAGAAGTCGTATAGATGAGTTTTTATTTTTAAAGATGGTTGATAAATAATAATAGAATCGAATTTTTAAATAAGGTTGGTTTAGCATTAAATCAAAAATGTCAAGTAAATAAACAGCACAAATTGCATTAAGATATTTTGAAAATTATAACATTCCTATAAAATTCTAATATAAGCAATTAATTAAACTGTGCGTGATAAAATATCAACTGAATTATCAATTTACAGTTAAAATATTAATAGACATTAATGTCCAGTTCAATTTTAAGTACCTATTAGATATATAAAATTATTAAAAATAAATTAAAAAGTAAAATAGAAATAAAAAAAAATTATATTAAAAATATTCTAGTTGATTATCATATTGCACTGTTGCACTGTACTTACAATTAAAATGTCAGATGTTTTCAAACAAAAAACAATCGATAAGTTAACAAATGTTTGTATTAATGATGGGTCGAACCTGATTTTTCTGATAGAATTTTTAAAAATATAGAGTACAAATAACATTTATATTTTTCCTTTTCGCTTTTATAAAAAAAAATTGTGGTTTTGATCATATTATCACACACAGTGGCGGCGCGAAATATTTTACTTCATGAGTCCTGTTAGGATTTTGCTCACCCACCCACCCACCTAAAAAGAAATTTAAGGGTAGCTTATAAAAAGATCTTCCCCCCTATTCTTTCTACATGCTACATACCCACTCGATACCCAATGGCCAATACCCACCCACTGACTTGAGTCCAAGGACTCAAAAATCTGCCGTCACGCCACCACTGATCACACATCATATGAAAAATAATCTGTAATTATATTACCATTAGATATTTACAAAAATAATCACTTGCTTCAACATAGAATTATTTTATTTTATCATACCCAGAGTCGGCTTTAGATATGATCGACGCGTGAAACGACACAGAGCGTCAAAATCAAAAGGGCGCGTTAGAGGCATCAAAAATATAATTAAATTTGATCAATCATTGGCGACGCGAATTATCTACTATAGATAAAAAAAAATTAAGGATGTGATTCAATATAAATTTGATTGCTATTATAATTATCATTGTTTATTATTCTATCAACATGCAAAGATTGACCGCGCTTGTAAGTACAATTACAGTTTAATAAACTATCACTAATTTATTATATTTGTTCTATGAGTGATTTACAAATACGTGGCAATTATACACCCTTGAAAAATTATTTTGAACATTTTTAAATGAGGCTTAGGTTATAATATGTATGAGGCTCATCCAGCTCCCAAAATGCTGCCTGTTTAAGTTAATGTTTAAGTCGTTTAAGATAGAGGATTGCCAAAATATTTTTTGCACTTAGCGCTGAAAGAACTGAAGCCGGCCCTGATAATATATAATCGTAATAATATAAAAAAAATAGTTAATACTATTATGATACTCAGATATGGAACTAGGAATTTTTACGCCCGGGTAAAATGTTAAAACTACACTCTATCCATAGACTAATAAATAAATACTCAAATAAATTGTGTTCTTATAATCAATATACAATCGTACTTATTAAGTTTTAACCTAATATCAGTATTTAACGAAGTTAAAAATATCAAATTAGTTGTTAATAATTACGAAAATTACACCTTCTAAAATGTTACACCCGGGGATAAATCCTCGACTTCCCCCCCCCCTAGATCCGGCCCTGATGATACTTACTATAACTAAAAAATATAGAAAATTAATTTTATATTGTTTGATTAAGAATATTTTCAAGTTCAAATTTCGAATATACCTAAATGGTATAATTAAATAATAAATAGTTCGATTCAATTTTCTTTCATTTTGAATTCGGTTCGGTTCGACCCATCACTAGTTTGTACGATGAAAAACTTCGCTCAATATCAACGAACGTTATGAGATTATACTTGAAGTAGATCATGTAATCCATAGTTAAATCTTTTGGAATATCTTCTATTCAATAAGTGTGTATAATCGGCGTATGTGTGAAAAAGTACTCGTTTTATAATTATATAACACGCATTAATCCAGTGCCGTCGTTTAGCAGACAGGCAACTTAGGTAATTGCCTAGGGCCTCGCACTTAAAATAAATTCGGGGACCCACAATTTTGTCAAGTTAGATAATATCTATATATATTATATATGTATTTAGAAGCAAAGAAATTGTAGTCATTTTTGTTTAGGGTCTTGCAAAAACACATATACTATTCATGTGTTCCTATGCGTTCAGTGTAAAAACATCTTTAGTTATACTTTTTTTTATCAAATAAATAATAATTAATAATCAGTATTTTTACACTTAATGCGTAGAAAGACTAGTATACGTTTTTACTAAAATCTCAGTTTCATAAAATAGATAACTCGTGACGTTTCTGCAAACATCGATTCCTTGTTTCACTTAGAATCTAAAAATATTAGTATACTGGTAATACTAGTAGAACAAGATTAATAACGCGTACGCAGGGTTTTCCGGAGCCAATAAAGGATGCATCTCGTCACCATTTTTTTTTCTTGATTTGTGGCTTGAAACCTGCCGTTTTTTATTCTTTCTTTTTGGAATTATTGCCGAAGATTCATTTTTCACGCATCGACCTGTGACTTTGTATTCGGTCAGAGGCGTTCCGTGTTGTGCCCCTGAACCGCAGTTGTCTTTTTTTTTCGACGGCACACAGTTATATTCATCAATCGAATACTCCATCCCAATATTATTGATGTGCAGTAGTACAGTACTAAGTATGTTCAATTCTTTATTTTTCTGATCGAACAATAATCATGTATTTTATCATATGAACCAGATGATTAGGTATTTCAATATTGTTTTTATAACCAACAAATATTAATATATTATTATACTATATTAAATGTATTAATTTCAAAAGACAAATCAATAGAGACGTGTGACATTATAAGTTTTTATTATAAATAATAATCGAATACGTACCGAGATTGCAAAGTCTTTTAGAGTTCATGACCTAACATAAAATCTTCCCATAGTAAAATACTTAGCGTTTTGAATTAGAACGCTACAACAGAATTGTTATCCGATAATCGATATGTCTACATGGAAAAAAAATATAGATTCAGTTATGATTCAATTTAAATTGTGCTTCTGCTTTACGAATTTTAAATCGATTGAAAATTCAACATTAATGATTTCGGCGTACATAAATAAATATTACATAGAGAAACTATAGATACGCTTTATGAACTCATATTGTGATGATTATTGAAATACGATATAGCTTTAAGGAGTATCATTTTTTTTCATAGTTACTATATGAGTAATTCTACAAGTGTCGTAGTAAAAATGCAGCATATTTTTAATCGTAGTATTGAAGGGTACCTACTTTGTTTTAAGACAGCTGTAAAGGATACTTCAAACGATATAGCTGGTCAATAGTGTAGGTAATAATAATCTTTCCTATAATATAGATAGCTTTAAAATAAAATATAATATAGTATTCTGTAGCATAACTATACAAAACTATTATCAACCATATGTAACTTTAAACTATTATTATATGAATTCTTTAAATTATTATTTTGAAAAAAAGAAAAATCATGTTAAAAAGTTTACTATTTATAAAATCAAACGATTTTATAACGTACCTATATATATTTTAGTGCATAAATATTTTCTTAAGTATAAAATACGTAGGTATTTACTTACTACTACGTGGCTATAGGAAAAGAAGCTTAAGACCTAATTGGATGGAAAGGAACTTTAAAATTAACTTGGGAGAGTATTGAAGAAGCATCAAAACGTCCGTAAGTTAAAATTGTAATACAATAATTCGTATAATATTCGGTATCAGTTACTTAACTTTTAGAAAATATGATCCATTAATTTATTGAAAATAACACATAGATAATTGATTATAATCATTTCTAGGTAAATTATATCCATACAAAACAAAAATCAAATAAATTTTGGAAAATCTATTTCAATGCTAATTAGTATTGCAGAATTTAAATTATACTCTAAAACTAGCTTGATATAGTTAAGAAAAAAGTATCAAATCTTATTATTTTCTATACTAATCTTTATTTTTATTAAAAACAAAGGTACAAAATTAAATACCTACATTTCAATAAGTTACAAATATCATAGAATAGTAAAATTGAATCTACCAAAAATAATTATAGATAAGTATAATTACTAAGTACAAACCTACTTCATTAATAATAGTTCAATAGGAATCAAGCAAAGTACCTACTCAATGAACATTGTATACCACAGACACGTTTCTAGTTACTGTACAAACTTAACGAATACAAAATTATATATATATTCAAAATCAATTTGGCAATTTTACTTATAATTTATTGTTATATTTATAATTCAATTTAATTTTGAGATGTTCAGACACTGAAATTATACCTATAGTAATTTATTCCATCATAAGAATAAATGAAATAAAAGAAATAACTTTCTAAAGATGGAAATATAAAACCAACCAAATAAATCTTATAAATTATACCATTGTGACCATGTTCTTACAATACTTATTAGCAAAAACCATTCAGACATCTATCACAACCTTTATAGGTTATAATATAAAATATAATACATATGTACATAAATATATATATTGTAATTAATAAAAATAGGATTTTTAATAAATTTTACAATTTAATATTTACATAATAATAATTATTATTATTATTATTTACCCACTATTAGAGACTTGTGACAATAAATTATCTTTAAAAAATATGTAACTATAAAAATAAATTTACAATAGGTAAGCATATTTAAGTATGAAATATATTATGTTGATTAGATAACTATTATCTATAAAGTTATTGGTAAAAATATGTTGTCAATTACATACTCTCCTAATTGTACATGATACTTATATAATATGAAGAACCAATTATAATCGTATTTTAAATTAGGTTCACAGATGATTTTTGGTCCCAAAAAAATATACAATATTAAATAAATAATAATTGATAATATAAATTAAGAAAAGTTTAAATCTTAAATAAGTATCATCAATTAAATAGCCACATAACAAATTTATTCAGATTTTTTTATGTTTTCTAAGACACTATTTATTTTATTTTTAAAAGCTCCAAATGAAAAAATATCATCAAATCTTTTTTTACCACGTTTTCCAAATAACTCTGCTTTTTCCTCATTTTCTACAATCAGTTTTATTGCATTGGCAAAGTTTTTTGGTTTTGCATTTTGTAAGAATCCATTGTAATCATTTTCAATTGTCTCTTTTGGTCCTCCATTATTTACAGCTACAACTGGTTTACTACAGTACATAGCTTCTAATGGTACAATACCAAAATGTTCATTGGATGGAGTATACACCAAGCATGAACACTGTCTAAGAAGTGATATTTTTACTGTATCTGAAGGTGACTTCAAAAATATGATACGATTACTAAGATTCATGTCTTGAACAAGTTTAACAAGTTCTTGAAAATATTCTATATTCTCCAAATTAAAAGGATCATAGCCTCCCGCTAATACGAGTTTTATATTTTTTTCAGTTAACAAACTTAAACTATGAATAGCTAATTCTAGATTTTTTTTTCTCTCAAATCTATTTATTGATAAGATGAATTTACCACTTTCTACTTCTATTATGTTGTCCAAATTAACACTTTTGGTATTGTCAAAAATAGCAGTATTTATAGAAGGGTAAACAACTTCTGGTAGTTTTTCAATACTTCTAAAAGTATTTTTAAACACACTCAATGTAAAATAACTATTTACTAGAATGGAATCGGCGCACGCAGTAGTTTTCTCTTCCAACCAATCCAACGGTAATCGATAATAACGTTTTAGAGTATTATCATGAGCGGCCAACAACTGATCTGGGTAATGACAATAGAATATGATTTTACACGTCATATAATTCAATATTGGTATGCAGACTGATATCTGGTCAACAAACACCACATCCGGATTAAACGAACTGAAAAAGGTCAAGTACACAGCAGCATATATCATGCGCACATAACTGCACAGTGCATAACACTTGCCCAACACAGTCCTCGGCAGCCAATTGCCTACGACCATCACTGGTAATGTGCCGTCTTTGGTCTCTTCAAAACAGTGAGAACTATTGTGATGGTTAGTGATGAACTGCACAGAGTGGCCAGATTCTTTCATCGCTACAGCTGCATCGACCACCAACCGTTCGGCTCCACCAATGCCCAGATCCGGATGTAAGAATACAACATTCAATTTCATTACGATAATTTAAATTTACAATCTCATCACGAAAACCCAAACACAGTGCAATTCAAATAATTTATTGTTATTATTTCATGTTAGTTATCGGCGTGTACAGATCATAGAGAAAAATTTAAAATTTCGACAACTTCGATTGACTTCTTATCAATTTTCACCTAATTTATAACACCGATCTAGTTATCAAAGATTAAAATCATGGATCGTTGTAGAAAACCATGGAAAAATAAGTAGTGGGACTATCAATGTGTATTGACTTATCAAAAACAATAATAATAATAAATAAATAATAATTAAAAATATAGTTGCTCTCCAAGTTCCAATTCGTTTCGTTTGAAAAAATTAATTTTACGGGTTATTTTTTAAATAATTCGCAATGTCCTGGCAAATCTCTTAACTATTTCGTATACCCGTATTCCAAGTAAGTTCATTATGTCCAACTGGTAAGACATATGACTCAGTTCAAGGACTTTTTTAGAATTTTAACCCACTTTTAGTATTATAAAATAAAAAATTTTTTAACGCTTCTTTGTTTTAACATTAATTTTTTTTTCCTTGTAGTTTATACCAAAATGACTGATGACTTATCTCGTGCTGAAGCAGCTCAACGGCGACAAGAACGCTGGGAGCATCACATGCACGGTCTTTGCATACTTGACAATCATTTGAATGTTGAGATGGAAATAGCCTCTCATCAATCGACTGTGTTAAACCATCTAGTTGATCAGGCCAACAGGGTTAAAGATTTGTGGCTTGAGTTTCAACGTAAATCCGATAACGGATGTGTTTTAGAAGATACTGCTGTACAAATGGCCATTGAACAGCACGGCCTACAGAGTCATAATTTCCATCAACCGCAATTGCAAAATATAAGAGTACATTTTTGTTTTACTAATCTTGTATGCCTTTTTGATTAAATTCACTCTAATTTTTCTTTGTTATAGATTATGTCTCAACCTTTGAATAAACCTTCAGACATAGACTGTGAAGATGTATTCAACCAAGCTGTAAATGCAGCAATTGTTGCTAATGGATTGATGACAGCTTCTCAACAAGATAATTATATGTAATATTTTTATCGAAACTTATATCATCATAAGGGACATTACTTTAAAAAAAAAAAAAAAAAAAAAACTAAATACATTTCTATGTTTAATAACACTATTTACTATACCTATACTATTTAATATATCTATCATGAATTCATAATAATACTATACAACTTTAATTGAATTAAACAAAAGCAAATTAAATTAATAGTTATATATTTTACATTTAAGTATTAATTTATAAAATGTATTCAAAAAATATCTTAAGAACCCAAATTGTTTTATTTTAGTAATGTACTACTAACTTTTTTCAACCTTGTTATGCTTTACCTTTTCGTTTTGATTTATTTATTTATTTGAGTTTTAATTTGTTTGTCTTTTCTTTTCTTTTTTTAAAATAGACATGTTTTATTTTTCTCATACTATTTATGTTTAATAATTAAGTTTTATTATTTTACCAAATAATTTTTTTATTTAATTTGAACTTAATAATATTGGATTTTAATATATTTTATTATATAATATGCTTAAATAAAAAAAAAAATCATATCTTGGTAAATTTAAGTTAAATATTATGTTAGTCCCTATTGATTGATAAATTAATAAAAGGTTTAAGTTAACTAAAAGTGGTTTTAACCACAATTCAAAATATATATATATATATATTTTGTTTTATAGAAGTGTTCAAATTACTATAATACTAAATGTAAATTTACATGCATTTATTCTTATTTTTACATTATATGGTTATTAATCCCAAACTTTAATTATCATAGATTAATTATTCCACTAATTAGATTTAAGAATTTATTGTTCTCTTAAGTAAAAGTACCTATCTTTTTAGAAAATTTAAGTTTTTTAATTTTATTTAAATCACTAAATTAAAAAATATTGAACTCAGTATTTTTGTGTTTGTTTTTATTGTCTTAACCAATAATTATAGTAGTTATATTAGAAATATAAAATGTTTTTTGTGATTTTCTTCTCATTTTCTATTCTTAATTTGTACTATTGTGTTATGTTTTTTGATAAATATATTTTATTTTACTATATTAATTATATTTTACTTAAATTACTAGTAATTAGTTAGTTATCTATGATTGCCTCATTTTTTATTTGTGAATATTTCTATAAAAAATTTAATTTTTCATTTTATCATTGTACAATAATCTACCGTTTTAATTTAAGTATTTCAAATTACATACAAATGTATGTACCTAATTAATTTTAAAAGAATATTAACTATATCGTTTTTCTTGTGCTATTGTCATTCTTAAGTTGCAATAATTTAGTTAAAATATATGTTTAATTTTGATTTATTTAGAATATTAGTAATTTATTTTAATTAGTAATGATTATAAAATATTTATTGAATTTAAATCTGTAATCCATGACTATTGTAGTGCTTTACACAAATAATTATAATCTATTTTACTTAAATTTTATATTTATTTTAACCCTACTTTGAAACTACATACAATTTTCAAAGGTTTATGCATTCTCCGTAATATTGGTATTTATAAAATCCATATTTTATATCCATTTGCTGAAACCAATGACAGAATTTTTTTAATTTATTTTTAGAATATTATAGCAGTGTAGAATTATAGTATTATTAATATAATGAAGTTATTGATCTTAAATTTACAGTCTAGGTATTTAATAAACCAAACAAAATTGTATATTCGCTGTACAATTATTAAAAAAATTAATATGAATTGACAACCCCATATATAGCCGTCATAATTTTTTTTTTTTTTTTATATATATTTAAATACAAGTAAAAGTTTAAATTTCTTGAATTATTAAAAAAATTACTAATATTCTAGCTAAAATGACTTAATTTTTTTTTTTCGGTTTTTAAGTGATATTAATACGATTAATATATCTTTTTAGCCAGTGCCTATTTTTTTATTAATACTTGCAGACCACATTTGTGTACAGTGTACCCAGGAATGTAGTGAAGGATATGCATGGGTATGTGACAATTACCCACTTTCCAAATTTTAAAAATGGAACATACTAAAGAAAATAAATGGATTAAAAAAAAATTGTTAAGAAATTAGCATTTTAATCAGGATTGAAAAGTATAAAAAAGATATTATTTTACATTGTTTTAACAATTGTTTTACGCCATATAAAAATAAAAATACATTTCTAATTTTAACTTGAAATAAAAAAAAAGAAATGTCAATTATAAATAGAAAATTTGAATGCTATTAATCTATTATTAATAATTATCATAATTTTACAGCAGATGAGTTTATAGTAAATTAATTGTACTTATTATATTTATAACAATTAATATTTTTATATAATTGGATTATATAGAAAACATTTAAGTGTTTAATTGTTAATGTTAATATTTTAGGTTTAATGTATTATTTAATAAAAAAATGTATCAAATGAAATAAAAAAATACTCTTATTTTATGTGTAGATATACCTATATATCAAAAATCTAGATTGGTGAGTATTTCAAAAACACAACATACGTTTTAGTCTTTGTATACGTTTTATACGTGTGACGAGTAGAACGTTTTCTAGGTGTATATCATCAACACTGAGTTTTATCAAGTACCCTGAAGTAATAAATTCGGATCGCACCACGGTTTAGGGATTATTATCACAGATATCAATATCATACACATCGAGACAAAGAATAAATTTACTCTTAATGCACGTGGACGCAGTGTAGGGGTGACACGATATCTCCACGGGAAAAGGAAAGAAATAAGGAAATAATTAATTTTAATAAAATTATATTATTATCACAACTGTCATGTAAATAGCATACCTTGAAGTTTGGATCTTTATATTATTTAGATCCGATAAAGTATTATTATTAATGCGAAATCGCTGTATTTTCGATTATTATATCGACTTAACCGGGGTCGTTAGTCAGTTATTTTGCAGTCGCTAGATATGTAGTATTATTGTAGTATATTATAGCTCTACAACTCTAGAAGACAATACGAGATCCGGTCTTTCCACCATCATCCCTCGACTTTCTCAACTTTGTAAAAACCACCAGGGACCAATTTCTCATCAGTTTTTATACAAAATCATTAATATTTTTTATCTTTTAATTTGAAAATTTAAACTTTGAATGTCAATGTTTATTGAACCCTGCAATTCAATAAATTGTAAGTGTACACTTTTTTTGTTGTTATTTCAAGAATAGTTCTAAAATACGCAGTTAAGATTATTTATTATTTTGATGTTAGTGTGATGCGGTGTTTTATTCTAGTGGCTTAAGGTGATATGAATGAGAAAAGGATGAGAATCACTGCTATACATAATATAGACATCTGCGATTATTATCTACAAACGTTGTCGCACAACGTGCTCAGCTATCAGTAAATTATCGTTAAGAGTAAGTTGCGCGCCATCTTCATTGCTGATCGCCGAAGATTTTTTTTGAACATCAAATTCTTATATACCGTGCACTATTAGAGTAAGCATCTGTATGGACACGACACTAGCGAATATTTTAATCGTGCGTTGACGGTACAGAAGTCTGTTCAATGACGGAACAACAGTGAATTGATCAAATCGTGCATCTTGAATGTAGAAGTAAGTTTATGAACTGTGCCACGGTGTGAGATATTACGGTGCTATAAATGCTCAACGGCTTGGATCACTACCGTACTTAGATGTTTCTTCTTCTCCCTCGCTCAGGTGTATATATAAATATATATATATATATATATATATATATATATATTATACATTTTTAAATATGATATTTAACTTCAACGACAATAAAATTAATGCGTTGGTAAAAATAAACAAATGTATCAATAAAATAACAATTTATAATATATTAGACTAATTAAATTATTATACTTCTATTATATTAAATACTTTACTTCTATTGTTTTAAAATTGATTTTAAAAAAAGGTTACATCCTTTTTAGTATTTATTTATGGTTTTAATTAAAGCATTAATTTGGTATTACATATGTACATACTTTTATCCATTTTTTTGAGTTGATTTACAATAAATACTACTTAATTGTAATATATTTAACTATGTAAAAAACGAATGTCATATCATTAGAAATCGTAAAGATGTAATATCTACACTTAATATATTATTTTTCATCGCAGAAAATATGATTCTACGATATCTAATACATTATAACTTATTATATATGCAGTTATTGAAATGATAATTTTACTTTTTTAGTGATAACATAATACATGGTTATAGTTAAATGCAGTATAGAAGTCGTCATTATATTATATAATAATATAAAATAATGTTTAACTGTTGAACGATAGGAATTCTGTATTAAAATTATTATATAATTAAACTGTACTTTTTTACACTCAATTACATTTTATAAACACAAATATACTATATTTATACATTGCAATTTTCAATGTTACATATTACACGATCACATGTTCTGCACCTAAAAAAATTATTTTTGTCCCTTTGCAATATGTCTGCATGGTGCTTTAAACACGGTTCTTTGACATCAATTCTGCATTACAAATTTGCTAACTTGGGTGATTTTTTATAAGACTATTGAAGACTATTATTATTGTTTTCTGTATTAATCATTAAAAGCTTCAACTGCATATTATTTATATGTTTAATAAGTAGGTATAGTAAACCTAATGTAGTTCAATATTTAATAAACTAACAACTTTTATTTCAGAATATTTTTGTTGGTATAAACAGTGGTGTACTCTGCAGGGTTCAAGGGTAGCAGCTGCTACCCCTGATTTTTTTGGTGGTTGGATGGACCTCTAGCTCCAAAATATCTACATCATAATTCTACTATGCATAAAAATAAACTATAGTATAATATAATAATTAGACTATTAGCTTATTTACAGGTAAATGACAAAATCATTAATAAGTATTTATCATTGACAGTTATAACATCATTGACAGTTGAAGAAATTTATCAATAATAACAATAACAACTTATTAGAAAATACTCTACTATATTAATTTCTATTTATTTACAACATTTTATAACCGAGTTCCAGTATGCATACATGTAATTATTAAGCCTTAAAATAATAATAATTATATTTGCTATTGCATGAATGGTATTTGTAGTTAAAATGTATATTATATATATATATATAAATAATAATTAGCCGAGAACCTATATTTTATTTAAATTAATATTATATTCTTTAATATTATTGGTTTAGTTGAAGATTAAGAAAAAAAAATTAATATCTTAATTATATATGTTATTAATAGTATAGTCATAATTACTAACAAGGTTATACATTATATTATTTAAGGGAGTGTGGAGAAAAAGTCTCCACAGGTCTGTTTTTTAAAGTGACTTGTGGTGTGGGTGATATTTATGTATTCATAATGCTACTTATTTATTTTTTAATGTATGTCACTGGGTATATAAAGATGCTTGTACATTGTAGATTTTTTCTCGTAGAGTTACTTTAGTTAGAGCTCTTTACATTCAATCTAGAAGTGTACATAAGATCTAGAGTGCTCTAGCGGTTGCTTCTCTAGGGTCTAGGTAGACTAAATAGAGTAAACTAAAATCTACAATGTACACGGAGATTCTACACTATAGCTAGAGCAGTCTAGATCTATGTGTTCAGTTGAATAGACTAAATAGAGCACGTGGACATATTTGAATTACTTATCAACAGTGTTTTCGATATTGTTTTTTTTTGTATACATATTTTGTTTGAAATTATTTGTACAATGACCGTAGTTGTGTGGGACAAGCAAAAAACCTATTAACTAATTGAGCTTCTTAAATCGTCTCCTGCACTGTGGAATTGTGCACTACAGGAATACAGAGATAGGCAGGTAAAGGCCAAATGTATGGAAACAATTGCACAAAAATTAGAAATAACTTCTGCGAAAGTTAAAAGAAAATTACACAATCTTCAGTATCAAATGAATAATAAACTCCGAAAAATAAAAAATAAGTAGAATGGAGCAGGTACAGATGAGACCGTGAAAAGCTCTTGGAAGTTTTTCGATTCACTGAAATTCATGACTGGCATTTTTGAATGTGTGAAGAAACTTACTGAATTACTTTCAGTAACTTTGCGAGTGCACTCCTTCGGTATCTCTATTTGATATTCAATTTCTTACCCACAACCTCTTTGTTTTTTTCATTTTTATTTCCTGTTTTTTTTTAATCAAACTACACATTATAATTGTAGCTGCAACGCGTTTGCGGTCCGACATTTTCGTACGAAAAAATATTGTTGCCAACTTGCCCAAATGCTTTCTCAATGATAATTAGGTATCTAGACTATCAAGTCTGACTAATGTACATGGGTCGTAGACTTATCTAGGTAGATTTAATCTATGCGCTCTCATATACTACTCTATTTAGAGCACATTTCACTATAGTGTAAACACACTTCTAGTGCAGTCTATTTAAACCGATCTAACTCTAGCTGTATTTCTCTCTACAGTGTACAGGCACATTAAGATTTAAACATTTTATATTGTAGTGAAAAACTTGAGTTGGTACACACTTTTATTATTATTAAACTGTATAACTTCATTATTGATGGATGCCTCATGCTTATGATTTAAATGTTATATTAAAAAAAAAAAAATTTTAAACTATTGTTGCAAATATTGCATTTTGAAAAATATGATTTTTGACAAATTATATTTTCTAATTTATAAATATTTTTTTTTTTTGTCTTTGTAGTGAGTATTTTGTTGGAAATATTTTGCTACACCATTCATATAAAAAAGCTATCTATAAAATAATTATAAATTATGTACACTATTAAACCTTATAGAATTTTGTCACAGATTTTAGACTTCAGCAGTACATTATAAATAATCAAAAAATATAATTTGTATTTATATTTAGTTTTGTCATGGCATTTTAAAAATAATAACTTGTTTGGTATTGAATTCTTTAAAATTAAAATTTGGCTCTAAAAATATTAATAAATCTATATTATCTATATCCAGCACATGTTTACAATCTTTAGTGCATTTCTGTATTTAAACTACGATTGTAGATAGGATCATATCTATAACCGTGATTTAAATGCTCCTGGCGTACCCGTTGCTATCTATTTATCATTTGACTATTGGTCGGGTCCAAATGTAACAGTGAATTCGGTGTACTATTTTTATTTTTTTTTTTATACTTATTTTACGACTTTTGTATAAACTTTGAACAAAAATGCTCCAAGTTGGATCAAGAAGGTAAATCGTCGTTGTTGCTTTTATGTTTTGACCTTACCCGGTCGCCCGACGGATCCAATCTGCAGTTGCGTAGCAAGGGTACGGCTATAAAGTACAATACCCTACAATCCAATCAAAATTTTTCCATTTTACTGTTTATAATACGTATATGTGGCCTATTTGTACAGTGTACATCAGTGTAAATTTAACGATGAAATTATGAAAATGGCACAAGGATATTTAAACAAAAAATTTCATATGAAGAAATTATCGATGAGTTTGCCACTCATAAAGCGAGAAAAGGAAATTCTTAAAGTTTAAAATTAACACTGTAATAATAACTTGTAAATATAAATTGTATGCTTAAAAAAATTAATAAAATTAAAGGTATAAAAGAAATATCATCAAATTTTAATTGGTTAAAAAGCATTTTTTTCTAAGTTTTCCAGGGACGCTAGCGAGTCTTCTTACGCCACTGTCGGTCTGTTATGATTTTTCAAAATCCACTTTGCAGTATTTCTCGAGTCGTTCCAGCATTTGCCTCGTGGTCGGACAAAAATGTATTATAAATAATTAGTCATTACCATAGGCGTAAATAGGGGTGGGCTTAGGGGGTATTAGCACCCCCAATTTTACAATTAGCACCCTCAGATAATGTTCGTGTTTATGTATCAAAAACTTATTTTTGTCATCAGACATTTGACTATTAGAGTATACAACTGTAATGAAATATAAATGAAAACAATTTTACTTGACAAACGTCAATTCACATTTTGTCGAGTTCACCGAAACCTAATATAAATTAATTTTAAACCGGAACCCCGTCAGAACCTTTATTTGTATTTATTTAAAATTCGGCTCATTAAATCCTTATAGTTTTAATATAAATTAAATGACCAATAAATATAGAGCTTAAGCACCCTCAGTTTTTTTTATTGAAATTGCGCCTATGGTCATTACCGACATAAACTACAACTTCGTCTCGCCAATGTCTCGTCCTGTCAACGTGAAGCTTTTAATTTCTCATAGATCTGTAGTAAAAAAAATTTTAAAAAATACGTTGGTCCCGTACCTACAAACAACCGATTAATACAGCGTTACGTCATTTTTCTTATTCAATGGCATCGCGTTTAAATGTTGACTGCATTTTTTGGACTGTCTAACATATAGACTTTTATTTTTTAAAAATTAAAATTAAACAAAAATTTTAAAAAACCCTTTGGTGTTAAAAAAATTTAAAGGTACTTGTTTGTTATCGCCCCGCCAGTACACCGTATAAAATTTATCGCCCCGCCACTCTTGTTTGTTATCGCCCCTCCATAAATAAAAAAAAATTTCAATATATAATATTATTTTATTTTATTTTAATAGTTTTAAATATATAAATGTATAGTATAAAATTTAAATTCAAAAATGTATAAAATATAAAATATGTAGAAAATATATTATGAATCTATAGTTATAATGGAGGCCAGAATTCGGAAATATCTTTGAGGATAGTTTCAAATGCGTCTTGTTCTCCGAGACGTGTTCTCCACATAAACTCTGCCAAATATGATTCAAGAAAATTTCTGTTAGTTCCTCGACGCTTTTTATTGCCCCATTTAGCAGAACCCCACAATCTCTCAATATGTTGAGTGTGAGCCCCGGATCGACAAAATTATACGTGTGGTTTACAGTATTATGTTTGAATCCCACTTGCTGCAAATTATTGTAAGCTTTCCAACAATCTGACAAAATTATTGAGCCTGGTCTTATATATCTTTGTATTATAGGTAACAATGTTTTCTCCGACCGATCTGGTACACTGATTATAAAACACGCTTTAGTTTCCCGACATATTCCACCAAAAATCCATTGTTGTGGCAGAATACGCCCAGCATTATTTTTTCTACGCACAAATAAACTTTCATCTATTTCAACAAAAAGACCGGGACCACCAATTTCTTTATTTTGATTAATTTCAAGCTTCCATACACATACCTCACGTAGATAATTACTCCAATCAACAACAGCATTTTGTCCCATATTTAGTTCACGTTTACAAAATGTTACTGAAGACATTTCTCGGGCCCAGTAGTATATAAAATGGACAATTGTATGTATTGGTAGTCTAGAACCAGTTAGCCAATTATTAATTCTTAATCCTTTTTCCTTTCGGCAACTTCTTTTCTGACATCGCCATCGCGATCCCTTGATAAACATTATATGGCCATTTTCACACACTTCACTAACTTTAATTATATTATGTTGTTGTAAAAAGCTAATTCCAGTATCACTATTTCAAACAATTGCAAGTAATTCAGTAAAATTTATTTTAACGTATTAAATTAATTTTTTCGAATTTCTCAGTAGTAGGTAATAAGTAAATGAAATGGTAAACGAATGCCAGCAACAAACTAATATTCTGTATCATAAAAATGATAAAATGTAGTTTTCTCATTTTCTAAAATAGATTACAAACGATTAGCAATAGCGATAATTTTTATGCGATGTACTGGAGGGGCGATAACAAACAAGTACCAATTTAAAAATGTTTATATAGTTATCGATTTTTATTATTTTTTTCCTATTTTAATAAGATATGACGTTTTTAATGTGGTTTGTATTACCGATTTTTTTTTTTTGTTAAGAAAATAAAGAATTTATACTAAAGGCGCAAAAGATTATGATTTGTATGTAATATATAATGGTTTGAATATTAAAGAGGAAAAGCCATCCTCTGATGGTACTCCTACTAACTTCAAATCAATTTATTAATATTATTTTTTTTTCCCCATCGAAATAACTGTCAGAGGTCTTTTTCGATTTATTTTTTCACTTGGGAGGGTAAAATGGAGTGTAGCACTTTTACCCCCTTCTTTAAGTAAAGAATTATCATGTTTATGGACTTTACTTCCAGTGGAGTTGACCCGGTGGCGTATTAACAAAACCTCTAGAGCTCCAGAGCCGTACGCCAATCTCATTGGTTTGTTTGAATTTCGCGCCAACGCTGTAGTATTTCACAATGATAATACCGTTACACTAATGACAATACCACGTATTCATTATATAATTTTACATAAAATGAGTTTTTGGTATCAAAATATTTTTTTATCTCCTTGCGCACAAAATTTATTTTCTGTACAATAACCTAAAATAAATTATTTCCTCCAAATTGGATATATTATTTAATATTTTTATAAATTTCAATCATGATAAAGCATTGCTCAATACATCGAGATATATAAGAAGATTTCTTAGGTTCTTATATTCTTAGATAAGAATTCTTCTTATCTATCTCGATGACTCAATAATATGTAAGTATCTCACAAAACTTCAGTAAATACCCAGTATCCACACTACATTTTTAATAACAACTAAGTTTAAAGAATTTTATTAAAAATAGGTTATGTTGAATAATCATAATTTAAATTTAAACTTGATAAGAATATGAGGTGTATAACATTTGTTAATATTTATTCAGTTTTTTTACTCTCCTGAACAATTGGTGAAATGTAGTTACATGGTATTGTCAATAGTGTAACAATACATTTCGACTTCAAATCTTATAAATTATTCATTTAATAGTATTTTCAATTACAAAATTTTGGAATATCTTTAGGTATAATTTATAGTATTTGCTTTAAGTTTTCATAATGTGAATTATGTACTTTATATTATAAAATTACAGTAAAATTGAAATATTAAACTTATTAAACCTCATAAAATGACTTAAATTTAAAATGGAATCAAACATTTTTATTACTTTTGATTAGAAAAAATCTAGTAAATAAATTAAACGGACAATTATTCAGCTAATTAATGGGTTAAATTATTTAGTTCTGTTTCAAACAATAATTGGATAGTTCATGATCATTTATACTCAAAAGTAAGTGTGTATTTTTTTATAGCCAATATTTTTTTATTCGTACAAAGGTTCAATGGACAAACATATAATATAAGTAGTATATCACTGGTTATTTTTGTATATAGCATAGAAACACCTTAAATCTAAATACTAATACATTGAAATAACTATCCTCTCAATAGTAATTATAATAATAATTTATAACATTATTATTTATATTTATTTATTTACGTAATTTATAACACCCTCTAAAAAAAGTTCTTTATTTAATTAAAACCTTATATTATTATCGTACATAAATTACAATATATCTGTATATAAATCGATCATATTTTGATATTGTTAATTTCATTATGTACTTTAGCACTTTATTATAATATACCGAACAACCTGACTATATTTATATATGTATTTACTATTGATTATATATATTGTCTTAATTTTTATACAATACGAGTATATTTTCTTTTGTATATTATGCTTATGTTAATGATATTATGATGGTAAATAATTTAAAATAGGTTTAATGATAAAGAAGAGTGGCGTAGGTAGACTCGTTAGCGCCCCCAACAAACTTAGAAAAAAACGCTTTTTAACCAATTAAAATTTGATGTTATGATATTTTTTCAACCTTTAATTTTACCAATTTTTTAAGTACCTATACAATTTATATTTATAAGTTATTATTACAGTGTTAATTTTAAACTTAGAAAAGTTACTTTTCTCGCTTTATGATTTGCAAATTCTTCGATAATTTCTTCATATGAAATTTTTTATTTAAATGCTTTTGTGCTATATTCTCAATTATATCATTACATTCACACGTAGTGTGTACAAATAGACAACATCTACATACTTCAAAAAGTATAATGTAAAAATTTCGAGTTTATAGTAGGATAAAAATACGACTTTTGCACAATTTTGCGCCCCTTTGTGCTGTTCCCGCCCGTGGCACAGTTGGCCATATCCTTACTACGCCATTGATAATGAAATACTATAGCGCTGACACAAATTTCAAACGATCCAATAAGATCGGCTTATCGACGGACAGCTCTGGGGCTCATAATGTTTTATCACGCGGTCCGGTGGATTGCAGTGTAAAGAAACCAAAACTAAGGCGGAGAGGAGAGAGACTACAGAACTGTCATTCAGAATTATCAGCCAACCGTGTGACCATTGCACCATACTACTCCTATAATGAATATTTATAAGTGTGCAATTTCTTTTTTTTTTTTTTATAATTTATGAAATAAGAAAGTCTCACTATCATCTTTGTAAACGATGAGGCGATGTTGTTAGGAAGTGAAACGGAAAAGAGACTATAAGTCTAGGTTATTATGGATTTTTTTGTAAAAAAGTTTGTAACTTGATTGTTTTACATTTTGGATGTGGTGATCGTTATGCTGTGTTTCATTGAAAATGTATGAGAAGGCATTGAAGATACGACGCACAGTGGAGTATTCGTACAAAAAAGCTGGCCAAAAATATTTTTAAGGATTTATTAAGTTGAAATGAGTTTAAAAACAATACTAGATTATAGTTTTTAACAAATTTTTACAAATAACAATGTTTATTTTTATAATAAAACACACGATATTCACAATTCTCATCATCCATTCGTCGTCTTTTTGATTATATTCTTCGCTTATATTTTCTGTTGGTGATACATCATCTAATGGCTCCGGGAGAAAAAGTTTCAATGTTTCACTTGAAAAAGGCATACTTTTTTTTTGTGGTTTTGGTCTGATGCTGCTCATATATGGGTCCAAACTTAACAAAAGTCTCTTCAAAACATCATTATTACAAGCCTCTCGTGAACATTTTCTTGAAAAGTTTTGTCGATACAATCTGAAGTGTTTATTCCTTGCTTCGGCAGCTTCCTCAGATAGTTGACCAATAGGTACTATCGCATGTGAAATAACTGTAGCCCCATGAATTAAAATATTGTATATGGTGGGTGACATAGGGTGCCACCCATATAATTGCACATACAGTTTAGCCGTATCTGTAGTATACTCTTCAAACTTTTCTACGTTTATACTATGACCATTTGAGATTGCTTCTAATATAATTTTAAATCTTTTAATTATGTTTACATCTATTCCAGTGATACGTGAAGATGTATCTGGATCGGCAAAAAATCGCCTGGATGTATTGCCATCGTTCGTATTACCAAATCTTGCCTTAGGACTAACTATAACACCCATTTGTTCTTTAAATAAATGTTGTATTCTAAGTTTAGTGTCTTTTACAATCATCCTATCTTCGTTTGTTCTGGCTTGCCACTTTTTAATTGGGAGTTTGTACGCTAAATGAATAATATGTTCAAATAATCTAATTCTAGCATGGAGAATTGATAAACCAAATTTCGAAGCATCATTATTTATTTCTTTTCCAATATTTAAATTATTAAAGTTTTTCGAGGTATTTCCACATATGTAACATTTCATAGTAGAAGATGTACTTGTCGCTGCATTACAAACGTTTGCATCAACCATTGTCAGTAGTAATATATGTTTTATATGTACTAAAACACCACTAGCTGTTGGTATGTCAGATTTATTCAGACTGCTTACTTGTTTTTCAATAAACTGAATTTCTTCTTTAGCAATATCCTCTGTTTCATGTAAAAAACGAATGCGTATTGGTCTACAAAATCTTGTAGACGAAGGAACTAGGTTCTGCCATACAACTTTTTTTTTGTCATCAATACTGCATATTAATCTCAAAGGGACAAATTAACTTTGGAAGATATTCGCATCACTATGTTCGTTGCTCTCAAATAACTGTTTAAACTGTGACTGTTGAAATCCATCTCAGCCCCATTTCGATATAAGTTCTAAATTATGTTTTTCTTCTTCAGTTAAGTTTTCTATAACTTCTTCCAAATATTTACACAATCGTAAAGAAGTATGATCTAGCAAATCTTGTAGATTGACTTCTGCACATGTTTCCGTAATATTCATCGACTCTTTTTTTGGATAGCAATCTTGTTTTGCGTTTTTTATTAATGAATAACAAGGGTAAATATTTTTATTAGCAGCATGAATAACTTCATATTGCTTTTTTGATAAATTAGCTTCTACAAATATACTTAAAGCCTCTGATGGTGTGTGTTTTTTAAATTTCTCTTTCTCTTTCGATCTGTCTACAGATGCTAAATTTTTTCGATATTTTGTTGCTCTAGTCGGTGTAAGTGTTATTTTTTTTATCATTTTAGATACATCAATATTTCCTGCAGCATGCTGACTCATACTGGCTGCAAAAGTCAACTCATCAGCAGAAATAGTTTCTCTTATGCCCTTAGATTTACGTCTCTTACTTCGATCACTCGATTCACCGAAATCTTTTACTGGACGACCCGGTTTTGGTGTTGTCCAGATAACTAATTTTATGGAAGTGTTTAGCCATTTTTCATTATTTTTTAAAAACCGTTTTTCTTTATGGCTAGTAGCTGACCATTTTTTTTAAATTCAGATTTAAAATATTTTAAATTACGCCTTAGTGTAAAGTGCTCACCTGTCGAGAATTTTGTTATTTGAATCAGCTCGTTTTCCGTGTACATTAATTTTTTGTCAAGATTTTTCTCTGAACATTTGCGTACAAGTTCGTATAAGGTTTTTCTAGACATTGCCTTTAATGTTATTGGTACTTCTGACAAGTATTACAATTAACATTTAAAAAAATAAAATTAAAAATAAAAATAATATTCTACCTAGTTCAATCGATGCCATGTTCACGATCGCTGTACATAAACTACGTTTATTCAAACTGTAAGGCGTCCGCTCATACTAGCACAACGGAATATCCACGACTGGCAATTACTATTTACTTTTATATTATTATGGTTATATTTTCAGGTATTATCGCAAACAAACAATAATTACTTATCTGTATAAATAATAATAATTACGTTAGCTGCAACGACATATCAAAATTGTATAAATATAATGTCACGTGCGCCGTATTATTAAAATGGTGCTTATCTAAATGGCGTGAATGAGCGGGACATTTTACTTCAAATATCTAATACTTTATGTCTACATAATATTTTGAAACAAACATTTTTGCTTGACATCGCTCGACACATTAAGATTTATTCAAAATATTATTAATTCCTTTATAAAGAAAAATAAATGACATGTTAAATTAAAATATGAAAAAATGATATGTTATTGAACCAACTAAATATCAACTCGTCTTCTACCCTAAACATAATAATTATTTGAAACCGCTATTAAATACTTATTTAATCGCATACTGAGTATTAAATAGTACACGTTAAACGAAACAACAAGAAATAAAATGAGCAATGCCTATTGAACTTTGAACGCTTTATTTAAGTTACCATTAACAACTATGATTCATAATGTTCATAAGGTCTCGTTTTACATAATAAACTTTAAAAAAATTAGCATTGTTATGGTTTTAAGCTGTTTTTTTTTTTTTTTACTTATGGCCAGCTTTTATTCACAAATACTCCACTGTGCGACGTATAGTCTTGAATTAAGAGTGTATATTTATTGACTTTAAAAATGTTTGCTTAATTCCAGATTTCAATGCCATATTACCATATTTAATAAGAGAGTTATATATTACAAGTGTTCACACTAACAACAAGTTTTGAGTAAAATTTAAATATACTTTCCTTATGCAATAGTGGGTATAGAACTCTGAGACTCTGAATATTTAGGATAGATATTGAGGGGAATCCAGGTCAAAATATTCAAGGACAAAATATCCAAATTTATCCGTTTTTCCGAAAATTAGTACAATACACTATACTTACATTATACACTATACTTTCTAATACTTTCTAGCTCAAATATCAAATTATTTAATCATAAAAAAAACCTAAATTTTCTGAAAATATTAGCTTAAATATTAAATTATAAAAATTAGCTCATAAAAAAATCACCCTGTATTTTGTGATATAACGATTAACGTAATTTATAATACTTTTAGTAATATACAGCTTATATAGGTTGAATTAATTTTATGAGCTAATTTTTAATTCAACCTATATAAGCTGTATATTACTAAAAGTATTATAAATTACGTTAATCGTTATATCACAAAATACAGGGTGATTTTTTATCGTGAACCGGTTAATATCTCGGGAAGTATTAGGAATTTTAATATAATTTTTTTTTAACTTTCTGGGTCTTACTATTTTACACTGTGTTACAATTTTGATAACTTTAACTTCCTCCCTTATTTTATAAAACACTATCAACTTTCGATTTTCAAATGGCAAATATACACATTCATAAAAGCACCGGGGATTCCAAATTAAGACCGTAATTGGGGGGGTCCAGGGGTCCGGACCCCCCCCCCCCTCCTCCCGAAATTTTTTTCAGTTACGGCCTTGTCCAAAATAAAAATATATTATTATCAATATACCTTGCCATTGCGATACAACACAAACAATGAGTTTTGTGACAAAACCTCAATGACGACAAATAATAAAAATAGCTAAACCAATGCTGCTGACCAAAAACAAAACAAAAATAGCGGCTTTTTTAATCCGGCGTTCTTTTTGATACATGCTTTAGTATACGATCTAACGATTTTATTATACTATTATAGTGACTTTTTTTGTTTTCAATAAAAGTCTTCTATGGAGAGGAGGCTTTAAAAAGTCTTCGAGGACAGCATGTGGTGCGGGCCGTGGATTGAACCACCCTGGTCTAAATCATGGAGGAATATTGGTGAAGTAGGGATGTAAGAGTGGGTTTTAAAAACTTCAGGCATGTATTTATCAAATAGAACTGTTTTGTCATAGTCGGTAATTGCCCAACCAGAGTCTTATTTGAAGGAAGTATGTCCCAAGATTTTATCCCCCTATGTTGTCTTACTGCAAATGATTTACCTGTTAATTTTGTTAGAATAGCGCGTAAAAATATGGAGAGTACTTTCTCACCATCGTTGTTCATCACAAATTCTCATACTTCTATGAATGGGTAAATCTGTTGAAGGTCTTGCCCGTAAAAGTGAGGTATTAATGACAATGCAGATTTGATGGACAATGTTATTGCCATTGTGTTAGTGAGGCTTTAAATTAAAACTTTTATTATAGGAGTATTATCCTGAGAGTTCGTTGTAAAAATAATCTGTCTAAACTTTATGAACGCCTATCCTGTTTTTTTTATTTAATCTATACCCTATTCATAACGAGATCAGTACTCGTCGGTGGGCAGGTCGGCCCTCTACTAAACTCTAGGTAAACTTAGCTTAGTTGATCGGGGAAGGATGTAATCATGATTAGTATCAGAATATTCGGAATTACTGTTAGAACTACTATCACTTAATTTTACTAATATAAATTCATTAATTTATTAGAATTTATTATTCATTAATTTATTAGAATATAATAATATTAACATGACTATACGAAGAAAGTAGATCTTTACTTTATATATATACTAGCTGACCCGACAAACGTTGTTTTTTCATATAAATTATTTCTAGAGAATATTTTATTAGAAAAAAAAACTAATTTAATATAAGTGTGTAAGGATGTGGTATATAAGTGAAAGAGGTATGGAGTGTTGTGAACGATGACGAAATATAAAAATGAAAAAACTTCAAACGTTTATTTTTTCAATAATTTATTAAAATTTATTCTTTAAAATTATATATATCGCTAATTATGACAATATTATTACAAAACAATATCAATCCCTTAATGCAACAAAGTGTACAATATTTGTTGATATCCCATCTTTCGCCAACACAAACAAATTGAATGGTTCGAGAGCACGCCACATATAATAGTCCTTGTGAAAAACATGATGTGCTCAAATCTAAGCTACAGACAGACCGTTTGGCCTTGAGACTTATTGATTGTTTGTGTACCATCACGACTACAGTCGAGGATTCACGAAGACTATGGTTGGCAATCCCTCTTTTTTACCCCTGCCGGTGACGCGCCGGGCGGCCGTTGATCGCAGTGGCGTGTGCTGGAGAACTTGTTTTTTTTTTTTTTGGGGGGGTTACTCGTTTGCGCTTGGCCGGGCGATAACTATCGCGCCTGCGTCGTCTCTCTTTTCCGTGTGTGTCATTCCTAATGCCGATTCCGTTTTGTACGCGATTGTCGTCTGTCGTACGTTTGATCCGCGACTGTTGGTTGATCTCGTGTATGTGTCACCGCGTGTAGTGTCAACGCGTCATTTTTAGATATTGTCGACCTCGTGGTCACTTTCGCGGCCTTGCGTCCTTACGCTCCGTTTATCGCGTCGGTCGATTGATGGATAGTGGTATTGTACCATCACCGTGCACGTGTTTCACAAACTCGCTTTTGTGCATATTAGACAGATCCTCTTCGAGTGCGTCTCCCGTAAGTCAACTAGTTTTCGGTTCGCGATCACTATGGTTTTTCGTTAGTGTCCACGTGGTTTTCACCCGTGACCATTGTTACAAGCCGGTTCGTCGTGCGCGTCGTATACACCAGTAGTGCCAACCTCGTTCCCGACACAAGCCATCCATCGTCACGGTTGTTTGTCAGTTGCGGTCTGCCGGTTGGTAACAGTGTTTATTGATGCTACCCTCTAGGAGTCAGGTGTAGCGACTATCAGTTGGACCATTATCACCACCAACCTAGATAAGATTGTTTTATTTAGCTATTGTTCGTTAACATTAATATTAATAAGTTTTGTTTATCATTTTCTTGGCCTTTTATTGTTCTTGAATATCATCATCTCCTCCTTTCACTATAATTTATAATATTCTTAAGAACGCACGTTCGCGAGTGTTTGGCGGCCGGCTCGCGACAAATATTTCTCAAAGGCTCCGCGACGGCGCGTTCAAACATTTGGTAGCAGAGGGTGGTTGGATTACCTTAGGTGGGATCCCAGCCTAGCGACGTGCTGAAGTTAATAATGTGTTAGTGTTGGGATCGCGATGGTCGAGACAAAGGCTGATAAGGAAGAGCGCCGAGTAATGGGGACGCTCAAACGTGAGTCCACCATTCAAAGGATAGAAGCTGTACAAGAGCGCTTGAATTCCGATTCTTCATTCCAGAGTTTTTGCTCAATGTTGATGGTCTAAATGCCTTGTGGTCTCAGTTCCAGGCCGAGGATAACGTGCTGTTGGAATTACTCGTTAAATTGAATAGATCAGCAGAGTATTCGGTTGCACAGGCCGGCGAATTACGTACATTAGTCAATTCCACGAAGGCAGTCGCAAACATACATCGTCCAACCAATATCGTAAAACACCTCGTTGACATTATGTCGAGCTGATGATCGGACCTTTTACGACTCCCGGAAATCCCTTTGCCGAGATTCGCAGGCGAATTCCACCTGTGGCCATCATTTCGAGATAGTTTCAAAAATCAAGTTGACAGATGCCAGGAATTATCGAACGTCGACAACTATACTACTTAACGGGTTGTCTTCACGGTGCTGCGCTGAATGTGATTCGTGGTATACCCGTATCCGACGGCTATTATTATTTAGCGTGGTCAACGTTGTCTGCGCGTTTTTATCGCTCACGTATGGTTGCCACATCATTAGTCGAAAAGGTGGTAAACGCGCCGTCGTCATCACAGGAGTCGCTTCGCGACTTAACTGCGTTCTTGGTGACCTTCGATGAGAATATTTCGTTATTTTCCGCAATGAACATCCCCGACCTTGGGTCCTTCATTTTGTTCACTATTGGGTTCCATACCTTACCACTCAGCACTTGGAAGTTATTTGAATCCACCATATCCAGTAACACTATTTATCCATCCGTTTATAATCTATTACAATTTGTTCGTGGTCTTATCACTGTTTTGGAAAATGTGGGCGAATTGCAAAAGAGCAGCGCCAAGTCAAAATCATCATCTGTTATCGGACCGTACGGTAGTCGTCGCACGGGAAAGAGTAACCCTGTGGCGCTCATCGCCGCTAAATCAACGGATAATCGTGTACCTCCGTCTACCGTAACTTGTCCTTGTTCTAGGCCACACACTATTAGCGGTTGTTCGAAATTTCGATCGTGGTCTTTGGACGATCGGAATTGCTTGGTCTATGATAATAAAGTATGTTTTAACTGTTTCAGCAGCAATAACTGGATCCGAACATATCCGTCTAAGTCGCGATGCCAGAAATGCTCCAAGAAGCATCACTCACTCTTACATGGTGCCATTCCCCCCCATCAGGAGGAAAGCAGCGAAGATAGTGGGGAAGGGCCGTCGTGCTGCGCCACTGAGTTGGCTCCGCGCCCGAATGCGATACCGACGGTGTTGTTAGGCACCGCGTTGGTTCACGTTCGTGACAGATTCGGTTCGTGGCAAACCGTTCGCACCCTGGTGGACTCCGCGTCCCAGATTAGTGCCATAACAGTCGCGTGTTCCGACCGCGTCCGTGGACCATGCCAGTTAATGGCATCTCCAGTACACCTGTCGTCAATGTGAAAGGAATCGTCGAATGCCATATCCGGCCGCGTTAGATTTAACACGCAAAATTTGCGTCTGAACCCGCGCTGACTATGCAAGCGTGGGTGTTGCCTTTAATCACGACTGACATGCTACGCACTTCTCTCCCCGCAGACATCAAGGACCGTTTTTCCACCCTCGCACTCGCTGATCCGCAGTTCAACGTTGCGTCTCCAGTCAACATGTTACTCGGAGCTGACTTGTTTTCGTCGATTCTGGATGGGTGTAAAATCAAAGTCAACGAGTCATTACCCACGGCTTTTAGTTCAATTTTCGGTTGGATACTTATTGGGCCATTCCCAGCGGCTGCCAGTTGTCATGTTCACACCACACCGGTGTTCTTAGCTACATCCATCGAAGCTTTAATGGATAAGTTTTGGACAGTTGAAGAACCGGACGCGGCTCCGTCTTCATTCACCGACGATGGTTGGTGTGAAAGTCACTTTCGCGCCGAACACAAACGTTTACCGTCCGGTCAATTTCAGGTGCCGCTGCCGACATGTAAGCCGGTTTCGGAGATGTCGGCTAGATGTTATTGCAACAAACTTACGTTGACGATATTTGTGTAAGCGCTGATATGACTAACGATGTCCTTAATGGCGTAATGTGATCACGGTGCTCAATAAATCAGATTTAAAGCTGAAAAAGTGCCTAGTAACTATGCCGCGATCCTCGACAGTGCACCTGCTTTCGACCATGTGACAGGCCCGTTACTTTTTGAAAGCCATAGATGGGAGTGGTGTCAAAGTTCTCGGCCTGCAGTGGTGGCCGACAGAAGATGTTTTCAGCTGTGCTCTCCGTTGCGAATCGCCACCGTTTTTGACAAAACGCGACGTCTTATCGCTAATAGCGAGTATCTTCGACCCGTTGGGCATATTTTCGCCAGCCATCTTTTACGCAAACACACATAATGCAGCGGACGTGGTCGAGTAACCTTGGTTGGGACGACAAGCTGCCGAGCCATATTATGCAGGAGTGGGCCATGTTCGTCGATTCACTGGCTTGCCTTCATTTTGTACGTGATTGTCGTCTGTCGTACGTTTGATCCGTGACTGTTGGTTGATCTCGTGTGTGTGTCACCGCGTGTAGTGTCAACGCGTCATTTTTAGATATTGTCGACCTCGTGATCACTTTCGCGGCCATGCATCCTTACGCTCCGTTTATCGCGTCGGTCGATTGATGGATAGTGGTATTGTACCATCACCGTGCACGTGTTTCACGAACTCGCTTTTGTGCATATTAGACAGATCCTCTTCGAGTGCGTCTCCCGTAAGTCAACTAGTTTTCGGTTCGCGATCACTCTGGTTTTTCGTTAGTGTCCACGTGGTTTTCACCCGTGGCCATTGTTACAAGCCGGTTCGTCATGCGCGTCGTGTACACCAGTAGTGCCAACCTCGGCCTCGACACAAGCCATCCATCGTCACGGTTGTTTGTCCGTTGCGGTCTGCCGGTTGGTCACAGTGTTTATTGACGCTACCCTCTAGGAGTCAGGTGTAGCGACTATTAGTTGGACCATTATCAACACCACCCTAGATAAGATTGTTTTATTTAGCTATTGTTCGTTAACATTAATAATAATAAGTTTGGTTTATCATTTTCTTGGCCTTTTATTGTCATTGAATATCATCATCCCCTCCTTTCATTATAATTTATAATATTTTTCAGAGCGCATGTTCGCGAGTGTCGCGCGGCCAGCTGGCGACAAATATTTCTTAAAGGCTCCGCGACGATGCGTTCAAACATTGATAGTCATTGCAAATGCCAATCTAATTGGAAATTAAAGGCTTTTAAATTGTATTGACACATGTGGGTATAATAGGGATTCGCGGTAATAATATATTTTCACCTCGGAAATTGCTATTTAAAATTATGGCTTTTGATAACATTTTTCATTATTTTTTTAATGATTAATCATGTGCCGTTGCACAACTGTGGGGGGGTTCAAATTACGAAGCAAAATAACCGGAGATCCAATCTTCAATTGTAAATTATGCGGTAGCATACCTGGCAAATCCAATAAGTTTAAAAACTCCGTTGGATAATTTACAGCATCAGTAGCATCGAAAAATGTATCAATAGATTTGTATGACACCAAGTCTCCTGGTAATAAATGTTGTATCTTGAAATTCAATTCGTTGACCTCCACATTTTTTGCTGCTAAAATTGCTCTTTCTGCCAGCCACTCATGATTTGTGTTTTTTCTATGTACATTGGGAAATATCTGGTCAATGAGAGCATCTTGCGAATCAACGATTGTGCAGAAATCGGTCGGTGATTGTATCCATCCCTTTTCATCTGTAATAATTTTTCCATCACCGGATATCTAACAATTGTTTTGAGAATCTTCCGCACGCAGCTTTTCTTGATTGAATTGCAAGTATCGTAATCGTTCGTTCTCTGTCTTTACATAAATGTCGACTATGAATTGTTGACAATACTCATGATATCGTAGAATAAATTTTGTCCTGATCGCATCTAATCATCAATCGATTTGCATAATAATCCATCAAACTAACATTCTTCTTAGTTTGTTTTGGCACCTATTGCGAGATCTTGTTTATTATTTATGCAATACCCGTTATTTAATACCAAAAATAAAATGAATAGTTTTTAATAGTTTTTTAATAGTATCATTTAATAATTTATTTTCAATTGCGCAGTTATCTACCTGGTCAAAAATTATTAAATTAAACCACGATGTATAAAACAATAGCACTTAGGAGTTTAAGAAATAAATAAGAACCTATTCGCAGACCTACCAAATGTATATACAAAATTTCATTAAAATCGGTCAAGTCGTTTCGGAGGAGTATGGTTACAAACACTGTGACACGAGATTTATATATATATATATATATATATATATATATATATTCTTACATAAAAAAAAAGTAGCATAATAAGTAGGTATCTAAATTGAAATTATTTATAAACAAATTCAAATAAAATACCACAAATACGGAAATATCCAATTAAAATTGTTTGTTAATTTAGTAAACAACTTTATTTGGATGTTTTACTGTTATAATTTTATTTTTCGTTTAACTCTGCGGTGTCATGCTTTACATACCCTATTTACTGTGAGATCAGTACTCGGCGGCGGCCAGTTTTCGTCGGCGTGCAGTTTGACCTCCCACTAAACGTACTACCCGTTGATTCAACACGTCGTGTTCTCTATAGGGGTGCTCTGGTGGCGTGCACGTTGTCTCCGCGTCACTGCGCGTGCGAAATTATTATTATTATTATTATTATTATTATTATTATTATATCTTTCTTCGCACAGCGCTGTACATTTTAGATTATTGTTTATTTATAAGATGTTGATCGTAAAATAACGCGACAAAAGCGCTCTAGGTGAAGCTCCAGAACAAAGCGCAGTACTAATCCCTCGGTGATAAAGATATAGTTAGTTACATTATCATAATATACTATACGATCAATTCAAATTTATATTATTATAATTAACGCAAAACGATTATACCGTTTTTAATCGTTCATAAATTTATTTCAAGGTGAATAATAATTGTTCTAGGTTTGTTTACGACATACGAGAAGGTCCACGATCATTGGAGATAAATCGCAAGTTAAAAAAAAACAATGCATTCAAGTTGCAACAAAGAAACGATAGAGCTACTGTTGTGCAAGATCGAGGTTCAGAATACGGTCATTGGTGAATTATCATCAAAAATAGACCAAATGAAAGGTAACTGATTGTTACAAGCATGCTTTATAATTATATTACATATTAATATATAGAACATTATACAATATATTACCTATCTACAGTTAATGTGTTATTGATTTTCAGTTGATTTTAAAGTTCAAAACAAATCGACAGCCCTTGAATTGGCTTCTTTAAGAGAAAAGTGCGAACATTTTCAACACAAAGTTGAAGTCGTAGAAGGTATTAAACCAAATTATAAAATCGATATACATATAACACTATAAAACATTATTTCTTGTAGCCAATCCACCAATGAATGTCAAATTAAAGTTTGATCAGTTCCATTGTACACTGAACGCATTGTGCAAAGAAAATGAGTTTTTAAAAAGGAAAATTCAAAACATTTGCAATAAAATGAACTATATTGAATCTCAGTTGGGACATTGCTCGTTGTTCGGTGACAAAAACGAAAGGTATCAAATTAATAGCGAAATTTTCGATTCCGTAGAGGTTGAGAACGATAACATAAGTTGTTACGAAGAATTCGCTGATTCGTGTATGTTCACATCGTCTGTACAAAATGAGGAACCTGCCATCACCACAGCCGTCGATAGTAGTTTTATTCATAGATCCGATGAAACTAAAGTCCAGCAGGCGTCTACGAATAAAAAGCCAACGATACCCATTAAAGATAATACTGATTACGTATTGACTACAAGACTTACTCCGAATGATCTCAATTCGGAATTTCATAGCCTTAATATGTCAAATGGCGACGTGACTTGCACTTCTGCGGAAGAAAATCGAAGCCAAGTGATGACTAAACTCACCGGTCATAGTGTCCAGGTACAGAAGCAAATCGACACGACCAAAAGTACTGTAAATGACATTAAGTATGCAAATATATCGAATCCAATTTGTGCATTAAATGAACTATGTATGGCTCGTAATTGGACCCTGCCAAAGTACGAATTTTTCAAAGAGGGTGATAATAAATCTATTACATATTCAGTAAAATGCACTGTTATGATGAGTACAGTTAGAGGTAAATGGTTTAATTTAATTTTCTAATTATTTCAATAATTTAGAAATGTGTTTTTTTACCTATTAAATAGTTGAAGGATTGATGAAAAAAGAAGGTAAACGACGTGCTGCTAACATGATGTATAATAAACTCAAAGACGCTACCATAAGTAACGTTCCTTTGGAAAAAAATTACGAAGTGACCTCCGAACTCATCGGTCACAGTAAGTCAACAATCTTCCATGAACAGAAGCATAACGACATGATCAAAAGTACCGCAAACAATTTAAAGTATGTATATATATTAAAAAAAAATAAAACAGATTTAAAATTAACAAAAAAATGTTATGGATTTATCGTCTTTTTCAGAAATAGTCACTTGGTGAATGCAATAAATATCGAAAAGTTGGAATTGAATTCAATTTGCACATTGAATGAGTTGTGCATGTCTCGTAATTGGTCATTACCAAAATACGAGTTTTTTATAGAAAGTGACAATAAAACGTTACTTTATTCTGTAAAATGTACTGTTATGACGAGTACAGTCAGGGGTAAATGATTTAATTTAAATTTCTAATTATGTTCAATACTTTAGTAATGTACTTTTGTACTTATTATATAGTTAAGGGATTGATGAAAAAAGAAGTTAAACGACATGCTGCTATCATAATGTATAATAAACTCAAAGACGATATCATAAGTAACGTTCCTTTACAAAAAAATTTTGGAAATAAATGAAAATAAACTTATAAAAATGTTTGTTTGTTTTTGAAAAAAAGCATGTGCCGGACTCGCCGAAGAACAGACAATCGCCACTGTTGTTGATCACCCAGCATCCCTGGCAGAACACTACTCGTATAATACCAACAGATTCCTCAATCGCAATAAAAACTGCGTGTCACTATTAAATGAGTCGGTCGATTCTCATTACCATGCCGATCTTGCCAATCGACTTCGATTATCGAATAATCCTAGTATATGCAAACTGAAGGTAATCGCATTTGTTTCACCTAATCACAACCATAAATGCACATAAAATATATATAATATAACAATGTAAGACTAATTATTTGTATGTATAATTTCTCTATTCTTTCACAGGAATTGAATTATATATGCAAGTTTATGGTTCCTTCTTGTGTCAAGCTTTTAAATCGAATTGTAGAAGAAGAAGGACTAACGATAGAATATGAAATTTGCATTGACTCTAGACTAGCAATTGGTATGATTCCGAGATTTAAGTTTATATATAAACATTTAACTTGTTTAACTATACCGTAGTATTATTTATATATTTCTAGAAAAAAATTGTAAGGCTATTGATCTTGCGATAAGACCTGGTACATTGACTGTCATTGGTTATGGGGAAACGACCACCGAATGCCAAGAGGACGCGTCTTATAAATGTTTAATTCGTTTCAAATCAATGTTGAGAGAAGGAGTATCTGATATAAGTAGTTTGCAACGCCAATAGTAAATATATGTAAAAGGTTTACGAGCACTTACCACTGAACTTCTACGGCATAAATTCGAAATGGAAAACATTTATTTTTTTATTTATAACGATATTATGTTAACAAACATAAATCAGTATATCCTAAAATACACATTTGTATTAAGTACAAAATGGTTCTTTTATATAATCTTATAAATACGTATTATAAAACGTCGTAATTTCAATGAAAATATATGAGTAAATACCTAAATAGGCAATAGCTGTAACAAACATTCAAATATACGGACATACAGTTGAAATTTTAGATTTATAAATAAGCGTATATCCGCATATAATATTATCGCAACCTAAACGTATGACCTGAGAGAGAGGTCCAGACCCCCTGGACCCCTCCCCATAAAACCACCATTATATAGTATAGCCCAAAAGAAAATAATAAGCTGAGATAGCAGCTGATAAGAGGGCATACGAGTTTTCGATCGGAACGCGTTTATGTGTTAACGTATTGGGGATACCAGTGATTTATGTTTGTTTTTAATATAATATTAAAATCATAACGTAATTTATTTATTTTTTTTATGTTAATATATTATATTAATTATTTTATGTTAGGTAAATGTCCAACACTAGTACTTATTGTATAACCCACATTGACGGATTGTACAATAGCAAATACAAATTTAACATCAATAACAAAAATATAATACCAGCGTTTTGTGTAAATTATTGTTTTATTTTTGAGTAGCCACCATACTAAATCTTATTCCTCTGTCCATTCTGTTACTGGTTAATTTATGGCCATTAAAGACAAAGCCTAGAAGGTAATGTAGTCCTACCGAAACTCTGAGAGAGTTTCTGTAACCTGTAATTTATGGTCGTTTGAGTTTTCAAGTTAAGTAGAGTATACGAGATAGACCATACGACAATTAAAATTATATCATTTATTAATATAAATAAAATCGTCCGTGTACGAATTTTATTAATAATTCGCCAATAAACTTCCAAAATTAAGCGTAAGTATTAGGTCAAATGCATGTACTTAAATAAATAAAAATTACAAATAATGTTCTACGTATATTTTCAATTAAAGAATCTAATGCTTCTTGAAATTTTCTGAAAAAAATCATTGTAATTAATGTTGCATACACGCAATTTTGGCCATTAATATCAAAATGTAATTAGTATTATATATTTATGATTTAAATAGTAGGTAAGTATATAAAAATATAACGTTATATAAAATTGTACTCGTATAATTAAATTGTGATTTTCTGTTATCTTCTAAAATTATTAAATTGCTCTCCTGAAAAGTTACTATTTTGTACTTATCAATTTTGAATTCTCGATCACAGAATTAAGTAACATGGTAGTGTTAATTAATCATAAATGCATTATAGGCCAGACATTTTCTAACCTTTTATAAATACAGAATACACAATCGTCCATAAAATATTTATGAACCATAAAGTCCTTGGTTTGAATCTACATCATTATTAGACTGAAATTTACCTTGCAAAATTAAATTTACAAATATTATCTTAGTAGACAATAAGTCTATTGAATTTTTTCATTATCTTTTATGAAAAAGATACACATTAAATACAGAAATATTTGAAAATGACATGTCCCTATTAACTTCATTACCTACATGTTGTTGCGTGCTGGTATATGGGTACCGGACATTACAATGAGAGATGAGCACATTCAACTGTACAGCTTCATAGTCAATGTAGAATAATGATAATATTTAAATAAATAACTCAAAACTTTTGAAATATTTCTAAGTCCAATTTATTTAATTTGTAAAATTATTCTATCCAAATAATTAATTTATAAAACAAACTGGCGTGGAGGTGCATGTATTAAAAAGACTAAAACACATCCGAAATAGAGCCTGTTCGGGATCCCTTTATATACCCCGATCTCATGGGAATCTCTAATCGTTTGGTTATTTTACCCGTGTGCACTACCGGATGTGGTTATTGATATGTGAATTCCATATATGGAGTTTTCTCTGTTAGATAAGGATGTGGCCTATGTTTAATAATTCATTCGTGTAACTTCTGATCGTCGCATATATATTCTAATATATTTATCCGTATGATTATTATTTTATACGTGGTCCATTCAGTTAGTCATTATTTTAATTTATTTACTGTTGTCCACTTCTGTTTTTCTCATTCCTTGTTACTCAAGTGTATCCAAACATTGTAAATGAATGCATTGACTGTAACACCCTTTTATTGTGGTTAAAAGTGCATCCTAATTATTATATTCCTAACTGTATCACAATGTGTAATCACTATGCATGCCCGCCATAGTGAAATCATTGTATTATTGTAATGCAATCGATATAGTATTTATGTATATATGTAACATTATGTGATAGAATGTATGCTCGTGAAATTATGATATATAATTAAAAAAAATAAATAAAAAACAAATATGTTTATGGAAAATTAAAACTTGTTCTCATGTTTTCCAATCTCAAAATCGACTGTTGCAGATTAAAATTCATACACAAATTATAAATACTATTTATTCAAATTAATAATAATGTTATAGTAAATAATATACTTAAAAAAATACAATTGTCATTTATATTTTGTTGTAAGTAGGTATTTGAAAGAAATATTATAATAATACGTGTAAATCGTAAAAAAATATTATTTATTACATTTATGTAAGATCACACTATCGGCAGAAAAATTAAATCGATAGTTTAATGTTTATTTCCTTGTACATGTTTCCGTTTCCCCTATAAAATGTGAACTTTTCTTAAATAAGTGATTGAACAGAACATTGAATAAGTAGTAAATTGGTCGTGATACAGTGCGTGTATGTATTGTTACCGAATACCAGGTACTTAAATAAACTAAATGCTACGTACTTAAGTTTAAATTAGAGTTATAAAAAAATCGTGTACAATTGTAATTTTATGACGTGTGATTTTTAGTATTTCACACGTCCGTAATAACTGTGGAATCATACATTTATCTAATGAGTAATATTACGAAAAAGACGAAAAATAAAATATTATTATATTGTAATTGTAAACATCATATTATAATAAAATGGTACACGGATTGTTATTCCTAAGAAATAATTTCGTAATTTTATCTTACAACAATACGTTGGCAGGCAGTTCGTATTCGGTAGTTCGGTAATTACTAATTAGAATACTGCAAGCACATGTTTGCGTATAATATTTTATTCCATTGTATACCAATACACATTTATATTTTGTCAAAATATATTTATAAATAATTATTGTCCAATTAGCGAATGTACTTCAAGACCATAATTTAGGACTTGTATACCTATAGCTTATAGAAATAATAATTCACGTAAACAATACGTGTATGTACTCTGTGTCGTCTGTGCATCAGATTAAAAATTGGAAAATACGAAAATAGAAAAAAGCGATTTTCGTGAAAAACGACTTTAAATAAAAAATATCGCGCGAATATATTCAATACTACAACGTGTTAGATGTAAGATCCAATATACACTTAACGGCAATGTGGTATATATATATATATATAATTCTAATAGTAATTTATTTTTTATTAAATACAAATAAAGGTATATCTACTCATTGTTTGTGTATTTTTTTTTATTTTTTTTAATTGAAAAAGTAACCAATTGCTTTAAAAAAAAATGTACAAGCCAAACAAAGAAATTAAAATTAATTGGATATTATTAATAGGAGCTAACTAAAACAATACATAAGAAAGATGTACGGTGCAATTTTTTTCGTCGTGTCAACGACCTGCCTATTTTTGTGTATATATATATATCAACTTTTATTTAATACATAGTTATTTCTTATTATTATTATTTCTTTACTTTTATATTTATTTTTTTAACCAATTAAGTCGTTATATTCTAATATAAAAGTGGATTATCAATTACAAAATTACATAGTTCGTAATATAAGAATAAATAAATATGTATTATTATATACCTACGTTAATATACTTCACAAAAAGAAAATTAATAAATAAAAAAGTGTTGGAGTACATGTACTGCAGCAGTGTTAGTATATGATATATGTCGACGCGGGCACGTTTTTTAATATTAGACGCAGATCGTGGGATCGATTGGATTAGAATCATATATTGTAATAAATATTTGATTTTCGATATGAAAAACATTATACATCGAAACAGAGTCATTTCGACGACGAACCCGTTGGCGGAATGATCGTACAACGTGGGCGGGTTGGACTTACGCGTACACAGAAAAGGTATCCGATCCGTAAGAAAATGCACTTATAAGGTGTACGCGCGAACACTCTGTACAATATAAATTCGCGTTGACATTGATCATCGTACGAACGACACACGAGGTCGAAAACGTCTGTATCCGACGAGATCGGTGACCGGGTCGTGGCCGCCGTTGTCGTCGCGACCGCCATGCCGCTGAAATGACTCTGATGGTGGTGGTGGTTAGTACTCGTCTCCTTCGTCGCCGTCCGCCGAGTCGGTGGCCACCTCCTCGTAGTCCTTCTCGAGAGCGGCCAGGTCCTCGCGCGCCTCGCTGAACTCGCCTTCTTCCATGCCCTCGCCCACGTACCAGTGAACGAACGCCCGTTTCGCGTACATCAGATCAAACTTGTGGTCGAGCCGGGCCCAGGCCTCCGCGATGGCCGTCGTGTTGGACAGCATGCACACGGCCCGTTGCACCTTGGCCAGGTCACCGCCTGGCACTACAGTGGGCGGCTGGTAGTTGATGCCCACCTTGAACCCCGTCGGGCACCAGTCCACGAACTGTATGGTCCGCTTGGTCTTGATGGTGGCGATGGCCGCGTTCACGTCCTTCGGCACCACGTCGCCCCTATACAGCATGCAGCAGGCCATGTACTTACCGTGCCGCGGGTCACACTTCACCATCTGGTTGGCCGGCTCGAAGCACGCGTTCGTGATCTCGGCCACGGTCATCTGCTCGTGGTATGCCTTCTCGGCCGATATCACTGGCGCGTAAGTGGCCAGCGGGAAATGGATCCTCGGGTACGGTACCAGGTTCGTCTACGAACGACAAACATCATTTGTAAGTTTCACCGCAAATGCAGAAGGGAGCAATCGTATTCCCGAGTGCGAGGACGGGACATGTCAGCAAATAAGATTGGTAGACATTTTTTATGCGGATTTGAATACATTTTTTTACGCGGAGTCAAATACATTTTTTTACGCAGCTCAGATTAAACAGACGAGCAAATCTATATGTTTTAGTAAATATAGCACGTTTACAGTAGGATCAAATAGTTTCGGGTTATAGGTTGTTTAGAAAAGACTGTGATAAAACAGAAGCATGCTGACCCTGAATTCAGAGTTTTATTTCTAAAAATACCAAAAATAAATAAAAAGCCTGACAAACTTTTTCTTTTAATTCATATTACATTATACTTATTATTATATTTTTCTATTCAGTCTCAAACATTTTTATTTATTTTTGAAACACAATTTTAAGCATTTTATATATATCGTATAAAGAAATAAATAAATAAATAAATAAATGATTTGCCTTAAGTGTTGTTAAATTTGAAATGTATGACGGTTTCAATTAAAAATTCATTCATTAAAAATATAATAATACTTTAGGTCAAGCATTAATTGATTTATTTATTTAGTTCTTAACTTCTATGTATAAACTATTTATGATATATATTAATGTAATAACGATTTAACGTACCTATTAACGGAATTAAAAAGTATTGTCAGTTCGTGTTTGCCTACCGTCTGAACAACATGCACACAAACCGTCCTAGCTTATCGTTTCTTAGCTCCCGATAGCGCAGTTAAGCTCATTAGCACAATCAGCATATGGGTAATATGAATATATTTATACATAGTAACACATACATAGCCAATTAAGAAACCAAAACGATTATCACTCAACACACACAATGGGCGATACGCCGCCCATAACAATTATGCAACCACACACCCAAAACATTTTCGAACAATCCAAAAATCAAAATACACAACAAACTCTCACTATTAAAGATAAACTATCATACTTGCATCATCTTTAAAATCATTCAACAATACTCTGATCAATACAAACTCAAATCAACCCACCAACTCGTCGCATAACAGCCAAGCTAACAATACAGACAGCTCAAAACCTAAAAGCTTTGCAGAAACGACTGCACACCAAAATACCCCAAAAATGAACCAAGCCATTGTTCTAATAATAATTGACGATATAAACAATAAGAATACCTTACAGCAATTAGAAAATTTACTTCACCATTAAACATCATCGCAGTTTCTAGAATCTCAAACGACCGTTTTTACGTATTCTTAAACAGCCAAAAAACCGCCGATGAACTAGTGAAAACCACCCAAATATTAAAATAAATGATAAAACAATTCCTATAAGAAAACTTATTAATCCATCAAAAAAAATTATATTATCTAATGTATACCCAATTATTCCGGACCAAGTAATTTTCAATGCCTTACACGAAATAAAAATAAGAACCACATCCCAAATTACACACTTAAAATCCAATCTATCTACGGACCAATTTTCTCACATTACCAGCTTCCGCAGAAAACTATATATAAACCCAGAAGACTTCCCACACCTACCCAGTTCGATTACAGTTACACAAGAAAACACTATCTTCCGTATTTATCAGATGATACACCCACATGTTAAACATGTAAACTAAAAGGACATATCTCGTCATCATGCAAAAGTAATCCAATCAACAGCGAAAATGTCACAACTGAACCAGTTCCTGTCCAAAACAACATTTATTATGAAGATAATTCCAACAAAAACAATAATACTAATAATAAAAATACAGAAAACAATTATACAAAAGAACAAAAAAATTTACCATTTAACATTGACCGATCAAAAAAACAACACCCGATCAAAATAAAAGACCTCTATCTAACTCCTCAACCCCATTCACATCACCTACAACACAACCTCACCAATCACGTTCACTAATCGATAAAACTTTCGAAAACGACAATATTATTACAATCACATCTACAATCAAAAAAAATAAAAAACCCAAAATTAGGTCAAGAGCAACGAAAGCATCGACACACAATTAGAACCTTGTTCCCACCTTTTCGAACACCCCAACAAATTACCCATCAACTTTAATTTATTTAAGTATATAATCGAAAATTCTTCAAATAAAAAAGTGAACCTAAATGACCTTTGGAATCAAATTGGCACTGATATCGAAAGTTTACATAAATCCATAGAAACAATACGTCCTCATCTTAAAGATCAACGAATCAAAACCAAAATGACAAAATTATCAAACTTGCTATTTCAAATAATGCCTCCCCCTGAATAAAAAATCTAAAACAGACAATTTTTCCTTAAAAAACAACACAAACCAATACATTTAAAATGCATTCGTCAAATTTCAACATATTTATTTATTTATTTATTAATTAATTTACGGAATTAATGATCCTTATTTAGTACAGTACACAATAATAATTTGGTAAAATAAGATAGCTAACATATACAAGGGGCGATGGCCTAAAATACAGCAGAATTACAGGTACAGTAAATATAAAATAAAATAATTAGGACACAAGTAAAATTACATTCAATAAATGTACAAAAATAACACAATTTAAGGTAAACTGAGAAAGGAGGGGTCCTCGTTAGCCAACCGCATCATGCGGTCAATTGGTTTGTTTTTACCGTAATTGGTACAGTGGAGAGGTACAGTAAAAGGAACTCGAGACCTTGTGGCCCGATGTGGAACTTTAAAGTTTACTTGGACGAGCAGTGAAGGGGCATTTAATGAACCATCGATTAACTTTTTTAAAAAGACCAGATTAGCTTTAACGCGCCTATCTGCTAAAGATGTAAGGCTAAGTGCGCGCAATACTGGAGTATAGTCATGCGGAGGATGGACAATTTTTAGCATGTAAGCTGCAGACGACAGAAAGCGCCTTTGTACTCGCTCTAAGTGGCAAGAATCAATTACCACAAATGGATCCCAGAGCACAGACGCATACTCTAGCATGCTTCGGTCTAAAGAGCAGTAGACAGTCTTGAGAGATCCAGACAGCTTGAACTCATTCATGGTGCGCATTACGAAGCCAAGCGATTTGAGGGCTCGGCAGCAGATGGAGTCAATGTGAGGGCGGAAGTTCAGGTCGGCAGTGAAAAGAACGCCCAAGTCATTATTGCTTGTAACTCTATCAATCACTGAACCATTGATAGTGTAAGAATAATCGATTGCCAACCGGCGCCTGGTGAAGGACATAGCTTTGCATTTATTAGTATTAAATTGGAGGCCAAGAGTGCTAAACCATAAGCTAATGGAATCTAACTCATTCTGAAGGGCGAGACAGTCAGCTTCAGATTCGATTTTTCGGAAAAGTTTCAGGTCGTCAGCGAACATAAGGAATCTACAATTAGGAACAGCCTTCGTAATTCCATTTATAAATAACGAAAAAAGCAGGGGAGACAAGTGACCACCTTGGGGAACACCAGATGGAACAGGAACGACAGCAGATTTTGATCCAAGCACTTTAACCCACTGGACACGATCGGACAGGTATGATTTAAACCAGGACAAAATAGGTTCGCCAAAACCGGACTTATAGAGGATGTCAATTAGGATAGCGTGGTCGACACGGTCAAATGCTTTCACAAAATCAGTGAAAATCACGTCTACCTGGGAGCGATTTTCAAATGCCTCAAGGACAAAATTATTAAACACAATTAGGTTTGAAGTGGAAGAACGTCCAGGTCGGAAACCATATTGTTCGTCGACTAGTACAGAGTCAACCGAGGGCTGAATGGATTGCAGTACTAGGTGTTCGAAAAGCTTGGCAATATGACTTAGAATCGAGATGGGTCGATAATTCGTGACGTTAGATTTGTCACCAGATTTAAACACAGGGGTGACTGAGCTGATTTTAAGCATTGATGGAAAAATTCCATCATCCATTGAACGCCTGAAGAGTAACCATAAAGGAAAACAGAGGACAGATCTGATGTTATACAAAAAGGTCCCAGATAGACCATCAGGGCCAACGGAGTGTACATTTTTTAGTGCAGCTAACCCGTTCTCGACATCTTCGATACCAAAGATGCAGTCAGAAGGTAAAGTATGATACGCAAATGGAATAACAGGTAGGCTACTTGCTGAGGAAGGCACATATACTGAGTTAAAGTAAGATGAGAAAAGACTGGAGATGGATTCAGGACCAGTGGCACTTAGATCATTGAGGTGGACAGAGTTGGGAATACCATTGTTAGATCTACGCTTACGTACAAAGTCCCAGAATAAACGAGGATTAACATTAAGCATGTTTTCAGTGTTATCCAAAAATGTTTTATAGCATTTTTTATAATAATACTTATACTGAGCGCGCAGGTTAGAGAACTTATTGTAGTCAACAGGATTACGTGATGCTTTGTATTTAGCGTGCATTTCTTTCTTGGCAAAAACAATGTTCTTTAGATTTTTAGAGAACCAAGATGGAAATTTAGAAGGTTTGAAAACAATTAAGGGTACAAAACTTGTAACACAGTAATGTAATGCATCGTACAATGCACACGTAGCAGAATCAATATCGGTTGTTGTTAAGGTTTCTAACCAGTTAAACGATGATAAGAAGACACTAATACGAGGATAACAGGCTTTACGAAAATTAAAATATTTATGACAACTATCAATAGAAGGTAAGTCATCTACAAAAGTAAGAATAATATCTAAGGCTGGGTGGTAAGGATCACAAGGGACCACCCCAGTAACGGATTTCTCTATATTGATCCGAGAATCATTGGAAAAAACTAGATCAAGGAAATTACCATTAGAGTTGGGTATGAGATTTAGTTGGAAAAAATTATTATATGCCAAAACGTCAGGAACACAGTGGATTGCAGGGCCAGAGGAAGAATAAATTAAGCCAAAATTGTCATTAGACCAGGATAGGTCAGGAAGGTTAAAATCACCAAAGAAAATAAATACGGAACCAGGATTAGCGTTGATAATATATTGAACAGCAGACATAAAGGACTCATATACCGGGATAGGGCTATTAGGAGGAATGTATACGGAACAAACAATATAAGCAGTATTATTTACATAAAATTTAACGAATAAATATTCAACATTGTTAATGAGTGCAGGTAACAAGTTATGGACCACATCGTTACGAATGGCAACGAGAACTCCTCCTCCTCTACTAAAACTACTGGATTGACTACTTCTATCACACCTAAATACAACATAGTTGTGTAAACCTAATTCCGTGTCTTGGAAGCTATTAGTAAGCCACGTTTCAGTTAAACAAATGAAAATATAATTAAACACAGCAACATTACATTTAAAAAGTCTAAGTTTGGTTCTTAGACCTCTACAGTTTTGATAGTAGCCCATGGGTAGCTTCACTCCTTGGCTGATAAGTTTTTCGGGGTGCTTCACAACACCAGATCTGGAAGTGGGTGGAGCGTACGCCACACTAAGAGGAGGACAGGTAGACGAACATGAAGATATCAGTTTTTTGGAGTTGCGTCTTGAATCATCTCAGGAGCAAGACGACCCCAAAAACGTTTGACCATTACACCATCGGGCCAGAATGCAGGATCGAGGACAATATCCAGCTTCTCAGCAGGCAGACGAATATGGAACGAAGAGTATGATGGGTGCCTTGTAACCATTTTGCTGATGGTCACGTCTGAGTAACCATTGAACAATTCAGATTCTAGCAGGGCAGTTGTAACACTTGGATCAAGCCTCGAGACAAAAATATCAACATGCTTACGCACAGGCACTGATAACAGCTTGGAAGATGAGTTCTTTAAAGAACCAACAATGAATTTAGATTTTACAGACGAAGATTGACTGGCAGTCAATAGGTTTGTGGGTTGAGCAGAACGGGGACCCGTAACCGAGTTCGGGTGTACAACAACTGGCAGTTTAATGAGTTGAGTATTTGATTTGGGAATTTGGGCATTAGGTGCCGCATTGAGGTGGTTGAGCTTATCATGTAGCTTAGCGTTACTAAGAGCTACGGATTTTAGCTCCACGACCACGGATTGGAGAATATTAGCAATATTTATTGAGTTTCCATGCGAAGGCGATACAGGATCAGAAGAAGAATCTTTTAAAAACTTTGACAAGTCGTCACTCAGCTTCACACCAGCGGGCAGAGTCTGCGCCACTATATAGTCAACGAGCATGCTTTTAGTCCATTTGTTTAACTCGGAAGAAAGAAGATCATTGTTTTGAGTCATTTTGCGTTTTCGACTAACTGGTGAAAACGTGCGGATAAACAAAGGACAAAATAAGGCGCCTTAGCAAAAATAAATAGGCCAAATAATTTGCACCCGGTGTAATAACAAAGATAGGCGGCGACCTTGGCACGTGCCGAATTCGAATTACGAGATAGCCTCCACGGGTCGACGCTGCTTATCGATGTCGATAAGAATTCAACCGTAATTAGGTGATAGTATAAACTTATAATAAATTATTACCTTTCAACAATGCGCACAAATTAATTAAAAATTGACTGAAAGTAAAAAATTAAGAATAAATAGCAAACAGACTGACTCGAAAGCGACACCAGTCGAAGCACGCACTTTTCCGGATTTAGTGAACTAATAAACGTAAAAAACGGGTAACTAGTTTCGAAGGAAACTTAAAAACGGGCACAGAGCGTTGATTGTCAATACATCAGTACAATCATATTACAATGGAACCTCAATGGTTTCTATAAAAAATCTAGCGAATTAGAATTAATCATTCAAAAACAATCGCAAAATATTATATGTATTCAAGAATCTAATTTCAACGACAAATCGATCGGTAAAATTCCAAAGTCTAACACCTATTATAAAAACCGCACTAACGCTCTTCGATCCAGCGGTGGCGTTGCCACGTTCGTCTTTGATAATTTCTACAGTACCTACTCAAATTAACCTAATAATTAATATCGAAGCAATTGCGATAACAATACACGAAAAGAAATAATTACTATTTGTAACATATATTTACCAAACCAACTTGATTTCAATGAAAACGATCTAAACAAAATAATCAAACAACTCCCTACTCCTTATATTATCACAGGCGATTTTAATAGCCATAATGGTGATCAATATTAACCGATTCAAGAGATAAAATAATCGAAAAAAAATTTAAACGATGACAACATTACATTATTAAACACGGGCGAATATACTCGACTAAACCCACACAACGGCAATTTCTCCGCCATAGATTTATCTTTCTCAAATACTGCTCTAGCACAACGACTTCTTTGGTCTGTGGACACCGAAATACACAGCAGCGATCACTATTCAATCAACATCTCAATAATTCCAAGAATACACGACAACAATAATATCGCTTTATCTAGATGGAACTTAAAAAACCCCAATTGGCAAAAATTCACAGATACATTACACAATGAAATCGAAACACAATTTACATTAGACATCAATGACCCACCTGATAAACTCATTGAAAAATTTAATAAATTAATCACAATTACAGCAGAAAAAATAATAAAAAAATGTCACAACAATAATAAACCAAAAGTTCCCTGGTGGAATGAAAACATTTGAATTGCAATAAAGGAAAAAAATAGCGTATTTAATAAATATAAAAAAACCAAACAATTAAACGACTTCATCCAATTCAAAAAACTTAGAGTGAGAACTAAATATCTCATAAAAACAAATAATGCTAACTCGTGGAAGGAGTTCACATCCAATTTAAACACAAAAATAGAACCTTCTAGCGTCTGGAACAAAATAAAATCGCTAAAAGGACTTAAACGAAATCATCAAATAAATATTCTAAACTCCGAAACATACAACATAGTAGAACCACAGCTAGCCGCGGACCTTTTCGGCGAATTTTTCCAAAATAATAGCAGCAATAACAATTACATGCCATCATTTATACAAACTAAAATAACAACCGAAAATATTTCCATATCCTCCAATGTTGATCCCAATAACATACATCAAATACAGCTTAATGAAGAAATCATTATGAATTAAATAAATAATGCGTTAGCAAAATGCAAGAGCAAAAGTTCAGGTCCTGACGGGATCCCCTACTCTTTTCTTCACCACTTACCCCCAAACGGCAAACAACTATTACTCCACATATTCAACGTAATATGGAAAAAAACACTTTCCCCTAAAGCTGGAGAAACAGTATAATAATACCAATCCTAAAACCTAAAAAAAATAAATTTCAAGAGTCGACGGGTACAGACCTATATCCTTACTGAACAATATGTGCAAAATAATCGAAAAAACTATAAATACTAGACTTACATGGTACTTAAAAAAAATAGACTATCTAGATAAATTCCAAAATGGGTTCCACCTAAACAAATCAACTACAAACAGTCTCGAATACGTTCAAACAGAAATTAATAAAGCGTTTAATGAAAACCAATCAATGTGCCTAGTTAGCCTTGATATAGAAAAAGCATATGACACCACCTGGAAACATAGAATAATAACTAAATTAAGTTCAGTATTATGCTCTAGCAACCTACTAAACTTCAATTTTTTTAAAAACTAGAACATTTCATGTCAAAGTAAATATTACCCTATCAAACACTTTTACTCAGCAAAATGGAATACCACAGGGATCTAGTATTTCGACCACACTATTTTTAATTGCTATAAATGACATCAGTAAATGTATACCAAACCCTGTAAAACATACCCTATTCGCAGATGACTTCAACATCTTCTTAAGAAGCAAACAAACACAAACAATACAGAACATGCTTCAGTCAACAATTAACAATATCTCAAAATGGGCAAATCAAACCGGTTTCAAATTCTCTCCAAATAAATCTTAAAGCATTTGTTTCACAAAAAAAAGAAATATACAACCCCCAACACTACAAATCAACGGATCTACAATTCCCAACAAAAATACCATCAAAATATTAGGAATTATATTCGACAAAAAACTCAATTGGAAAACACATATTAAACATTTAAAAAAAAAACATCAATAAGATCCAATGTTTTAAAAGTTTTATCACACACAACTTGGGGTTCACAAACTCAAATACTCATACAGATATATAATTCACTTATAAGATCTAAAATAGATTACGGATCAGAAATATACTCCTCAGCTAAAAATCAAATTCTAAAAATTATTGACCCAGTTCACAACTCAAATTTACGACTATCTATAGGAGAATTCAAATCTAGCCTAACCGAAAGCATACACATAGTATCTAATAAGGCTCCACTCTGGATACATCGAATAAAAACTTCCCTCACTTATGCTGCAAAATTAACTAAAAACAATCAAGAAGACATAATACCTAAACACATTAAAGTGATAACAAAATCAAATCAACTAAACCTATCAAACATAATTAAACATAAAATTATTCAATCACCTCCTTGGCACAATAACATCAACATAATTTCCGAACTTAATAAATTCTAAAAAAAATGAAACAGATCCTATAATTTTTCTTAATATTTTTAAAGACATAAAAAACAATTTGATCGGCGAAGACATCTACACAGATGCCTCAAAAAGCGAAAATGGGGTAGGCCTTGCAGACATTACTAAAAATACAAATATATGTTACAAATTATCTAATCAAATTTCAAAACATACAGCCGAAGCATTAGCCATTATAACAGCCCTCAACTATATTAAAACAAATCCCATACTAAAATATAACATTTTCACAGATTCATTAAGCATCATACAGAGTATACAAAATAATTTCCAACCCAACGACATTTCTACAATAATAATAAACAAAATACAGTTATTAAAACAAGCCAACAAAATTATTAACATAATATGGATACCAGGACACTACAATATACATGGTAACGAAGAAGTAAATCGACACGCAAAAAACGCAGCAACAGCAACAGAAACACCTAATTTCAATTTAATAACTTTTTCTGACATAAAAAAATTCATAGCTATAATAACTCCTGGCAAAACCATTGGTCAAAACAATCAACAAAATTAAATATGATAAAACAAAATATTGAACCTTGGCCTCAAATCCACACCTCGAGAAAAATAAACTCAATAATTAACCGATTGAGAATAGGACACACTCGACTAACTCATGGTTATTTAATAGACAACAAATAACTAACATTATGCTCCTCATGCAATGAAAAACTATAAATTAAACATATAATAACAGAATGCCGCTCATACCTCATCGAAAAAATCAAATATAATATCCCTTCAAACTTGTACGAAACAATAGGACCATATATCTCCTCTCCGACAACTTCATTCTCTTCCTCAAGAACACTGGACTGGACAAATAAATATAAAATAAAATAAAATAAACAATACTTTTTCATAACACAACCTTTTTAATATGTAAATAATCTAACAATCATTTCTCTGAAATTTAAAAAAAAAAAAATGTAACTAATGGCCATAGCTACCAAAGTTGTAATTTCGATCAATAAAAAAAAAAAAAAAAAAGTATTATGTTATAAGAGAGATTAAATAGCTTTTAACTACAGAGCAAAAAATAGCTATACGTTTAAATCCTTGGCATTATTGATGATTTCAAAAACTCAACTGAACACATAAGTTAATATACACTATTTAAATATAATAATGAAACCATTTCAATAAGTGTTATATATTTAATTTTTTTTTTCGTAATTTATTTTAAATTTTAACCATGAAGACATTTATAACAATAAACAAATGGCTAATGGCTATTCAGTCATTCTTTTTAAGGAAAACATTTAAATTTTAAATGAAACAGTTTTGTATATACATATTTGTGTGTATATTTTTACCAGTAGTTTGAATGCTTAAAAGAACTTTCAATAGGGAGGCAGCCTTTTGCATAACCTGAAGAAGAGGTCTGTGCCTGCATTTGGTTTAATGTACCAAATCGATTAAGCCCATCGGACGACGAACACACAAATTAACAGCACGTTATATATTTAGTAATTAATGCACCCGTCATATACAAATGTAAGTACGAACCGTGCATGACTCGGAAGAAGTGTGGAATGAACATCATCATGTAACTAATTGTAGTTACTTTAAACCTTATACGTTACATATAACAATCTAATAATTATAACCAGTGATATAGTCCTAAAAAATGTTACGGATAGACGCCTGAATCATTGTAAAAATATTTATACACAATATTGTGAACGTTAACGAATGGTTTAAAAATAGATCTGTGTACAAACGGTTTCTGTACAAGTCAAGATTAGAGATATTACTATCTACAAGTACAAGTAAACCACGGACTTTTAAGATATTTTCTTAGCCAGTGAAGTAAAAAAAATCACGCTCTTTTTTTTTTTATTCATTGGCTATCAAAATGTAATACATACTATTTACTGGGTAATGTTAATATGTCTTGTTCGTGGTCCGCGTATCTGCGTACCATGATTTTCGTTGAGGGTACACGCATAATTATAAAATTAGAAGGTGCGTACACGCCGTATATACCCTCCACTGCATCACTGATTAAAACAGTGTACGAATCCAGTACCCAGTGGCGGATCGAAGATTTTCTTTTGGGGGTGTTTTGAAAAATGTTTTTTCTTGGGATATTTTTTAAAATATTGCAGTCAGTGATTGATAATGAATTAAGATAATAGTAAGTAATATAATACATTAAATTAGATCTAAGACGACTACTAATTTATTTTATGAATAAAAATACAAATTGTATATTTTCCCTCATACTTAAAAAAAAAGAAATCTTTTTCTTAATTCATAAAATTATTGATTTTTAATATATATTTTTCCTGATTTTTGTGGGGGGGAGGGCTTAACCCTCAAACGCCCCCGTGGATTCACTACTACTACTACCCATTAAACCGAATATCGCTAGTGTCTTTAAAAATATATAAAATATAATTATAATACTATTATATATAAATACATAATATTTGTAAATTGTAAAAAATATATTATATAATGTTATTTTACTTGGAATTCGGTCAGGTCGACGTTCAACGCGCCGTCGAATCTCAACGATGCTGTGATGGAAGACACGATTTGACCGATCAACCGATTCAGGTTGGTGTACGTAGGCCTCTCGATGTCCAAATTCCGGCGGCATATGTCGTAAATGGCCTCGTTGTCTACCATGAACGAACAGTCCGAGTGTTCGAGCGTGGTGTGCGTGGTCAATATGGAGTTGTACGGCTCGACCACGGCCGTGGACACCTGCGGTGCCGGGTAAATGGAAAACTCCAGCTTACTCTTCTTACCGTAGTCCACGCTCAGCCGTTCCATGAGCAGTGACGTGAAACCGGAACCGGTGCCACCGCCGAACGAGTGGAACACCAGGAAGCCCTGCAGACCAGTGCACTGGTCCGACAGCTTTCGGATCCGATCCAGCACGATGTCCACGATTTCCTTGCCGATGGTGTAGTGGCCCCGGGCGTAATTGTTGGCCGCGTCCTCTTTGCCGGTGATCAACTGTTCGGGATGGAACAGTTGCCTGTAAGTGCCGGTACGCACTTCATCTGCAACAGAATAATAAATTTGATGTTAAGTCTATAATGGGTGAATAAACGCTTCGTAAAAGTATGCGTATGGAGTGTGACGCTATACGGCTGCAAAACATGGATACCAAATAAGGCAGAACAACGAATCGTGGAAAGCTTTAAAATGTGATTTCGGGGAAGGATGCTGCGAGTGAGTTGCATAGAATATCGTACTAATGAACGTAGAATGATACTCAAAACACCGTATAAGTGAGACGATGGAACATGATTGGTCACGAAAACGAACAAGTTCATAGAACAATAGTAGGTGATTGATTATATAGTAATAGAAAATCGAAGGTGAAAGAGATCGAAGGCGTCAGAGAACTTCATTCGTCAAACAAATTATTTACGATGCTAGACTATTAAGCTACTCAGAACTGAAGGAGTTAGCTGGAAACAGGGAAAAGTGAAAACGTATATCCTTCTGAATAAACAACCATAAGATTGAATACGAGAATAGAAGTCCATAATAATTATTACTCTACTAAAAACCTGACTAACAGTCAATAGAGAATCTATAGGACAAAAAACCCAAAATATCACCCAGTTATGGGGTTTGCCAATTAGTATGAAATTTGCTCGTTGTAATCATATTACCAAAATACGTACCATATGTTAATTATAAATGATATGTTCTAAGCAGATACGTGTTTTTATTTATTTATGATACATTAAATCTTTAAGATTATTTACAGTGAAAATATTATGTCCTGAAAGGATATATTTCATGAAATGAAAGAAAAATTTCCTAGAGTCTTAGGTTAGAGGGGTTTCATCTGATTACACTTATGATATTTGATAGTGTAACGGTTTACGAAATTTAAATCAAACTACTTCCGAAAACTAAGAATTGAGAGCGATTTTGTAATCCATCCATCTTTGTCATATATGTTCCTAATTCGAAAAATACTAATGCATAGAATATATAATATTTTAGACTATGATCTCGGTACTTAATCATATTATAATTTACCGACAACTGTGGGCTCCAAGTCAACGAACACGGCCCTTGGGACATGTTTTCCAGCTCCGGTCTCGCTAAAAAATGTGTTGAAGCTATCATCACCACCGCCAATAGTTTTGTCCGACGGCATTTGTCCGTCAGGCTGAATGCCATGTTCCAAACAGTATAGCTCCCAACACGCATTGCCGATCTGCACACCTGCTTGGCCAATGTGTACGGATATACATTCACGCTAAAAATTAAAAAAAAATTAGTTACGTTAACTTATCGTGGTCACAATTAACGCGAAACGAATGAAGTTTGATCGGTATTCATAGTTAACAGAAAAATACCCATCCCCTGTATTACTTACATCTCTTTTGTTTTGATGAATCTCGACATTATTTACGCTTTATATTAGTTAATACTATCAGTCAGAGGGGTTTTATCGATTTGACACGCGAATTAGTAATTTATACACTGTCATTTGTATAGTCACGATGACAAATGTCAAATATTTATATTTTGGACCAAGAATATCTGATTATCACCCGCACATTATACATAAATGAATAAAGTATTTAAATACTAAATGCATAAGATTTTCTATTTATTTTTTCCATTCACTCTATCCGACGCTTGGTTTTTGTATCCTGAACGTTTGTTTTTTTTTTTTTTGTTTTTAAGGTTCCTATCCCTGTGCTTACCTAACCAACAACCTGCAGAGCTGGTTACCATTTCAACCAATTAGGGCTAGAGGAGAGAGACCTATACCGCTTCATTTAAGTTAAGCCAGTTCAGAACTCGGAGTCCAGATTCGTCATACCCATCACAATATATTAGTGTTCTCCTGAGTGGAACACAAGATCTTCTATATAAATATTAAACAGTATATATATGTATAGCTTTTTTTCTCTTTGTTTAGGAAGAGGGCTCAGACTATAATAACGTATTACAATTATATATTAATTACTGTTTGTACACCACTTTTTTTATTGCACTCGCTGTATTCATTCTCAATACGAAATCGAGCTTACAATATTATCGCAAAATACCTAATTCATAACAATTTTTCTATTTACGTTTTAAAATTTACTTACTAACACGGCTCCAAGTTCAAAAATGGTCTAAGTTTAAATTGTAAAATTTAAATAAATAAGTTACTGTTTTTATTATAACTTGAAAGTTATAAAATAGATACATTATAATGAATACGTAGGTATTCAATTGTTAATAGATAAAAGTATAATATTATATTAAATAATAATTATATAAATAACAAAATAAACGGGCAATGTTGATGAAAAGCATTGGCAGGTATCAAAATACGAAGTGCAATTCATCCGTAAAATCAATAAATTGGAAAATAATTAAACAAAGTCATTGATCACTTCCTACAATGGCACCGCCACACATCACTGCTATTGTGGTGTATGAAGTGTGCTAGATCTACAATATCAGTTCTGCAGAAGTGCGAAAGAAATAAAAAATGAAAATCTTATTGTTTTTACTTATTTTCCTTCGTTATTTTCTATTCGGAGGATAATTTTTTTATTTTTTTTAATACATATATATATATATATATATATATATATATACACCACTTGATAATGACGGTGACAAGGCGTTGAACCATGTCCTCGAATTCGGTACATAAAGGTATATTGTACACGTCACTGGTCGGACTAGCGATCCGAAAACGCTTCGATGACAATCTAAGCAGTGACGGCACGACAGAGGATTTTAATCCAGTGGCCGTCTATTTTTAAAGGAGGACAAAAACAATGTGAATTGACGCCAGGACACAGGAAGCAGCCTCCGTCGTATAATATTGGCCGTATAACTGTATATAGATATATATATAGGTCGTCATTAACCGGACGGGAGCGGCGGCTGCGTCGGCGAAATTAGGTACGTATATTTTGTGTCGGATACGATAGAAAAAAAAACAAAAAAAAATAATAATAATAATAACAATGATAAAAAAAGAAATTACGATAGAAATAACTAATGGAAACAATTATTGTTATTACTGCAATGGGTTTTCGTCGGATGGATGCCAACGCGCACGCTCGCACACCGGACGAAGACATCGTTGGGCTAGGCGGATAATTGGAAGTACTTGTGTAAAAACACAAGACTGTACGGCGGCAATAGATACGACAATATTACCACGATAGTGGTGTAAAATATTATTTTATTTTTATTGCGTTACAACTACTATAATGCGGTGTACATATAGTCGTAATGATTAACACGAGACCGCCCCCGATTAGATCATTTACTTCTGAACTCTTTGAATTATAATAATGATGAAGGCGGCGTTGAATAAATTTCAGCATATGCCCGAGCTGCTGAATATGTATACTATGCGTATACTCGGTATGTAACAATGATGATGTTACGTATCTTATACCATATATTCTGTAAAGTTAAGCGACTCCTACGCGCTCCGGCCAGGACGCCGTCAAAAGCATACGTATCATTACACACCGAATTCACCCAAATCGACGGAAACGATCAAGTAAATAAATTCATATGTTAATTCCATGGTGTACAACATTAAACTACAATGACTGGCTTTTGTATATCAGCTATTGTTACTTATTTTTGTTGCTTTCGAGTTTTCAATAATTCCGACTAACATTTACCAATCATAAAAAATATGATTTATTCTACGGTATAATATTGGTTTATTTATTTATTCGGCACACTTTGGAGCGTAAAATAAATTAAATATATCTATTTAATACATTTATTAGATGAAAAACCGAGATATTGTCTTATAATTGCTTAAATCTACTAGTGTTATCGTTAAATATATATTCTATTATTACCTGTTAAATTATTATTTTTCTATATTTCTTTATACTATGTTTGTATACCTGTACTATTTAATAATTTGTTACCTGTTTATTACCACAAAATGTATTCACTAATACATTACATTATTTATGCCATACGAATAAATAAACAAATAAAATATATTTATACATTTTTTATTTATTTACATTTGTATATTCTATATGATTAAACATAAAAGAAAAATATTGATTACGTTTGTGTGTGATTTTATTATATAATAACTATGGACATATTCTATTGATAAGTTTTAATAACTTGCATGCATTAAAAATAATTAATTATAACTAGATAAAAACGTAAAATTAAAAAAGCGAATTTTGACTTATTAAAAGTATATAATATAACTCATTAAATCAATAAATCGAATGACTTTCCTAAATTTTAACTACAACAACGATGATTTATTGTTTGTAAATTTTGAAAAAATGTATTTATTAGGTACTGTAAGTGAAAATTCATTCAGGCACACCGAATACAGTAAAACCATTTATAACAACATCGAAAGGACCAGTAAAAAATAGTTTACTATAATAATACACAACAAAAATATCATTAGTTTCTTATTACAATGTTAAAATTTATAAATTTAAGTATGTTAAAGTAATTTAATTTAAATTATATAGATTATTTTCATATACATTTTTTTTATTTTTTAATGTTTGTTCTGTAAGATTTAAAAATTTTAAATAATTAACATACTTTCTAGTTTATTTTAATTTACATTGCATATTAGATGTGTTATTATTTAGTTACTATTGCTATTATAATCCAGATATTTAAAATATATTCTGTCATACATTCAGATATTATAGTTTATAGTATTATATTTTTTCTATGATCAAAATAACTTAATAATAATAATGATATAGGTACAATATTATAAATTATGATCGTATAAAATTATTCACAGTTTCTCTAATTAACACCTGAATTGTATAGAAATATATTATATACTTCAACTTTTAAATATGGCTTATATCTAACTCACTTTTAATATAAAAAATTATTTCATTGTGTCATTATAATATGTAATTCCAAAAGTTGCCTTAATTAATTTACTTCATATAATATTATTATTATTTTTAAATATTTCTTTTTTTAGTTTTGTTTTAGTTTATATTATTTAAAATTCCTTTTTTATAGTTATTGTTATTCATTTAAATCTTTTTTAAACGCCATAGTTATAGTAACATAATTTGTATACATAGAGTAGAACAGTATTTAATAATGTAGAATAAATATTAATTGGAATACAACTACAAAGTTAACGTTTAAATTATGTTATTTATCTATTTGCCAGCATATTATGGATTTAAAATTTCAAAGTTGTAATAAAATATATTCTACTTTGACAACAATTTTAATATTTATGTATAATACTATAATACAATATAGCATAATGTATATATTATGTTTAAAATATATTTACGTACAATGTACTATAAGACATAAGTATGTAAGTTATTTTAAACACTTCATTGTTCACAATACACTGTCCGACTGATCCACATAAAATTCTCGCATTTCCGCCGTCATGATTTTATATTTTATATTCAGCAAATCTCTTCTATACAACATGTATGACAATATGCAACAGAGGTTCTTAAACCATTGTACTTTTAATTTCACTAAGTATGTACGATACAATATATACATATAAAATTATCACATGTATTAAAACTCCTGTTGAAACCCAATATGTTTTTATAACATAATCCGTGGTCGATAAAAAAAAAATTTCACACCCATTATGCCTTCATGTGTCTTATTAAAGATGACTAAGCGTAAATTATATTTTTTTTCGCCAATTCCGTGTTTTATCTTCGTTTAACACATTTAAGTGTTATAAAATACATTTTGTCGGCTTAAATTTCATAAAAACATTTGATCGCTTATGACCGCTCTTATTAACAATAATTTAATCGGATATAGACACGCATGTTCGATTAATAATTTGAATTTTGAAGTCGGAATAGTTTTTATATGTTACCACTTTGTTGTATCGTAAAATCCATAATTTAAAATATTTAATAAAGTTACATAAGAAGGATATTTCAACCAAAGTTACCTTCGTAATGAAATATAATGTATAACATGTAATTATAAATCAATATATATCAAACATTTAAGTTGTTTTATGTAATTAAAATATTTTTTTATTTCTTAGGATGCGACAATAATCAACAAGGAAAAGAATTGGTGATCGACCGAAAATAATTATTTAAAAATTAAATTGATTATGAGGAATTCAAAACCATTTAGTCCAATGATACATGTTTAATGTACGAATACACAGATACTCAATATTGAATACTCTGATTGATAAACAGTTATTAATACTATTTTTCTATGATAATACGCTATTACATAATCGGTTAATGATAAGAGAGTGCATCAATTCTACATTAAAAAATGTATTTCTTTCTTATTTTTCTCGATATTCTTTTACAAGAAATCATAAAAATCATTTGTCAAACCTTAAGCATTAATACTTTATAAATTATACAGAAGAAATAACTCAATTCCATTGTGTAGTTAGTAACAAATAAATTTCAAATAAATAAAACTGTATAATTTCATTGATTTACTTAAAGGTCTACCTATAGTAGCCCAAAACCAAAGCTATCCAAAATCAAACATTCGTGAAATGTTGATATTCCCGAAAAATGAAATACATCATGATATTATAGTAATTTACAATACTTAAATCAATTTATTACGAAAACACTCGTTTGAGTAGTATTCACAGTGTATATAAGATTTACTTTTTGCAGCCGTAAGAAATAACTATGAAAACATAACTTATACGAGTATATTCATAGTTTAATAGCTAAGGTTTTGTCTGTGTATGAAATGCAATCGAAACTATAAGTGAATCGTACAATGAAAATTCCATTACAGCGTTACACCCATACCAAAAAAATAAAAAATAAAAAAAAATATAACGATTACATGTCATTTAAGTAACCACAACTGATGACTAAGGTATCACGCAAAGTGAGTTTTACTTTAATCCAATACTATTTTGATTATATACCAAGGTTTTTCTCTTTAAATTTAATTTACTCTATAATACCACAGTTTTGTATTATATACTCCAAACGAAAAAGATAAATATATTAAAGTATAGAATTTAATATTCTTAACTAATAAATCTTAAAAACGTATATCAATCTGTAAATGATTTTTTTTTTTTTAAAACTATCTGAATTATTTGGCTTCGGGAAATATCTTAATATTATAGATTATAAAAATTACACAAAGCCCTAACATAAACATTTAGTGAAAAACGCAAAATATTTGTATATTTGAATGTTATTCATTATTTTATTGATTTATACTGTATGCTAACTTACACATATCTTAATCGATGATTATTAATTAACATATTAAACAAAATCAAATATTTATTAGATAACCAACAAGTGAAAAATGTTATACATCTAGCCCATAACTGGTTCGGCCCTTAAAAATACGATTTACGAAAAATTCTTTCTTATTGCGAACTACTATTTAAAATTTCAAGTTCATACGTTTAGTGGTTTTTAAAAAAAAAGATCAATGATGGATTGGTATTTGGCTTTTATAATATGTATATATTTATATATAAAGATTTAATTTCACTTGGGAATGAAAAAACTTACACTTAATGATTAATAATTAATTTAGAAAGGAACAAAAAACATAGTAAAATTCAAACGATTGGAAATAAATTGATAATTTTCATGATTTTTAAGAATATTGTAATACATTTATATGGAATTAATTTTAATTGGTTTTAAGTATATATATAATTAAAATGTTGATTGGACTTTAATATAAAACTAATGAACTTTTTTAATTTTAAAAGCATGAATTGCTACAAAACCATTCTATTAGATCCGTGATGTTTATAGTTCATAATTTTACCGTATTTAATCATACTTAATCATACACAAAAGTGTACCCATCTATCAAAGAAATTCACATTGCCTAATATTGAAAACCTTCGCACCTATTAAATTTGTCATCAGACAATTCTCACTTTCTATGAGTATTGAGTTCTAAAATATTCAACTCTTACTAAAACTGTATTTTCAGAATATATAAAATCGTCTGTGTAACCAAAGCTAAATTAGAAAATGCCGTTTTTATAATTAATAAAATGAGAAATTATTTTAACAATAAATTCCTTTTATATTTTTAAAGAATCATAAATTAATATCAACATAACACTGATTACGTTATAAATCGGTAAAACTATACCTGAAAAACAGTTTTTTTTCATAATTTTTAAAATTTGTAAATTTTATTTCTTTATTATAACTTATAACTAATGGATTTTAATTTGAAATTGAAGAACTGTATATTGTGTGGATATACAATTAATGCGGGGTAAAACAATTGAAACATTGCATCGAATAGCATAATATTGGAATCAAACATAATATCGCGTGCGGCGTGTTGAGACTAGAGAGTAAATAGAGGAGTTACTACTCCTCGATTTTCCGTTGCTTAATAATTCCCGTTAACAGCAGAACTTTGTGTAGACACGAATATCAAAACGGTTAACCGCAAAACTAAATTCGGATCAATAAAAAACAAATAAATCGCGTAATTCTAATTAACATATCTAAAGAGACTTTCACTATTTTTGCTGTCGACTTTTTCCGGAAACCGTTTTCCTAATATTATAAAAGATGGCGTTTTTAAATCGAACCACGCGCGATACGTGTTTAAACGACAAACGGTATTTGTAACGATCAATTTTCCACCGCGCCGTCCTAACCGCAGAATATTTTCCGTCACTTCTGTTCCCACGGGTCGTCTATAATACGAACGTACAGAATACCGATTATACAGGCAGTATAGTACTCCTTTCTTATACGCATGCATACATTTAACGCGGTCCGACGGTATGCGCACGCCGTGTCCACCGCGATTATTAGCGATTTGTTACACACGGTCGCCGTGTACCCGTCGCCGTGCGCGACAAGCCGTCGACGTGACGTGTGCCGCGAATGACTTCAGAACGGCAACCGTTCGCCTGTGCGCGTTCCACACCGGGGTTCGTTCACTCGTGCGCGCGGAAAACGTGCAGCGCCCTGGGCATAGCGTATTTTTGACAATATTCACCGGGTGGCGCTTCGATAAAATTGTCCACCACCGTCTTAGTTCGTAGACGTGTTGTTCTTCTGCAGAGGCAGAAGCGGCTCGATCACGAGTTTTGCGGTTCGCTGAACTACCAAAAAGTTTGGGGTGAGTGTTATTTTAATAGGTGGACACTTGGTACTGGCGGCTGGCAGCGATAGGCAATATAAAATTGATGGTTTAATGGAAATCACGTAAATTTTTGTTCCTGATATGAATTTTTGGCAGGGTGGGTGGGTGGTATTAACTATTCTTGAACCACCAACTGAAAAATGTGAAACCGCCTATGTGCAGAGGAACGTACAGGGAAAATCAACTCCCACCACTACGGTCGTTATGAGAATGTGTTGGTTGGTGGCATGATCACCCATCACTGGGTAGCATTCAATCATCACTCGGGGGAGGGGGGGAACTATTGTCACGTACTTTGTACGTTAAAATATGCTCTGGCCCAAGGCGAAACGGAACGAACAAGAACGATCGTTCGGCACACGTTGTTCGGTCTGTTGTCGCCGCGCACTTTTTCGACGTCGACGGAAACGGAAACGAAAAACGAGTGAAAACCAAGAGATGTACCTGATGCGCTCTGAACGAATGCACGTATAAAATATTTAGTTCATCGCAGCTGACGGTGAACAGTAGTCGAATCGATTAGTGACGGTTTTGGTGTATAAAACGTATATACGTATATTATATTATATAAACGACCGACTTCCCGGGGAATGACAATTTTCCCAAATGGAAACCGAGCGGTTACAAAAAAAAAAAAAAAAACCAAGAAGAAATTCGTGACTAATGATGTCGATTGTATTCCGGAACGGAGACGACACGAAAGTGCAAAAATCCTCTTGGGAAAATTCCAAATACGAGAAAAATAATAACCAATTTTTTTTTATTTTTATTTTTTTATATCAAAGACAGACAGGTATAGCTATAAAGATGATTATGAATAGGAAAGAAAAAAAAAATGTTTTCAACAATTTAAAATCCACTTACCATTTTCAACCGTCGTCGATATCACACGGTGGCGCGAAATATGTTTACGTATTTTTTTCGACGACGAAAGATTCACCTTCTTCGGTTGATCCTATGAAAACATATATTAAATGTGTACAACGATGATTTGCGTCCACGAAGTCGTTTCGTGCAGACTTTACGGAACACACTGAGGTCTGAGACGTCACGCACACTGTGCTCGCGTTCTTATATAGGCTCGATCGCCGCCGCCGCCGCCGCCACCGCCGCGTACAGACGTCTTGGTCGGTTGCACCCGCGACAGCCCCTTCCGTCGCCATCAAACGCCGTCTTGTACTTAGAAAAAAAAAAAAGAGAAAATTAATAAAAAAAATAAGATTACGGTTCGGAGGTGTATATAAATTATGCACATAGGTACTTACTCGTATCAATATGCTGTATAGGATATAAAGACATCCTTTTATCCCCCGTTGTCTTACCTACGTATTATGCAAGATTATTTAACAGCCCGGTCCGTTGTATTTATTATACAGGATAACTCAGAAACGTACGGAACATCGATTTCACAGTATATTATTGTTTAACATTTAATACATTACATTGCAGACAATAATGTAATCATGAAATTATTAATGATATAACGTTGATGGTGGTATCGCACGTGTACTCAATTTGTGTCAATGTGTAGATTTGTGATTCCCACCAATTTTATCAGCTCAAATTTCCAATCATCCTTGCAACGGAATATTTAGGAACCGAATTTCTTAAATTTTAAAAATGATTTTTAATTACATGCGTGCGGCTATTAGGCTTGCCTAATTTATATATATATATATATATAAATTAGGCTTGCCTAATTTAAATATATATATAATTCGTTTAATAGCTCCATAAAGGTTAGATAATTATATTAAAATAAAAAAACTATCTATATAAAGATCTTCCCATAAAGTGTAAATACATCTACTCGCAGTTAACTACTAAACGTCATGGACCACTCTGTATAAATACGTACGTAGTGAACACACTAAACAATATAAATCGATTTGCCTGGCAATGTGTTGTATAATATATTTATATATATGTACGTACAACATCTCTTTTTCGATATAATTGCGGTAATTTACGGATGTAATTTGCTTAAACGTTTACACATTATAATACATACAGGACATAATAACACGTATACATTGTAAACATTTGCGTCGTCCCGCGGATGACCACAAATGGAATAGTGTCCGCGAACAATTTCCGTAGACAAGATACCAAATTTAGTATGTACTTTATATTTACATACTGTAATACAAATAACAATTTTTTCTACCACACGTTTTTCTTATTCGACGATAATAGTTTCGCTGGATCGTCCCATTTATCCCACGATTGACACATGTATAATGTGCGTTCAGGATGCCTCATTTATGCAGTGACGTTTACATGTATATGTAACAGATAAAATATTATTTTATACATTGGTGCATTTTCAAATTTTTTCTTGATAGTGATGCAATTTTTTTTAAATTCTAAATGTGACTCTTATTTTAAAAAATATTTATTAATAGACTATATGAACATAAAATGATAATTATAACCATCATTTTTTTTTTCAACATAAACCTAAAATATTCAAGTACTTCGTCCAGTATTCCTACCTTACTCCCATAAATACAACACGAACTACATAAATACATACTGGGTTATAACAAATTATTATTTTTTCAATATATAGTCGTTGAATTCAATATACGATTATCTAAAGGTTCCAATTATATTTTAACATTATGTAAGGTTAGTATTCATGCTCACTAATATAAAACATAAAAATATATTATGTATAAACACCAATGTACCTTTACTGTTACTTGAATGATTATGTGCATCTCGACAAAACAAAATTCACTACAAGTTTTTCATCGGAGACCTATTATGTATGTACTATTTATTAAAACGTATAACGGTTCTAATTTTATAGACATTTTATATATATATATATATTTTATGTATATTCTAGATAGTTGAATTTCTAAATAAACTACTTATAACACCAATTACAACCTTGAATCATTTTTAATGGATGAGTAAACTGTAAAGTAATAATGATAATATCCTTATTTTCAGCGAGGGTAAGTATTAACCAGTTAATTCGTTTAATTTGAGTTATTATTAACTTAATAACTTAACTAGTTGATTGTTTGATCTATATATAATAACTGATAATTTTAGTTGTTAAAATTTCTATAAGACTTAATTATCTAATTAATACCAAGTTGATACACTATGTGAACATTTTATTTTGATAGATACCTATTTAAGATAAAGACAATAAATTATAAATCAAAAAAAGATACCTCACCTATATATATATATATATATATATTTACTTTTACTTCAGTTTTGATATGCATGTAAATATAATATAATAATATAACGTGTATTATATAATACATTTGACATAAAAAAAGTTTTTATAAAACTCATAAATTCGTTTACATGCATATTTTATGCCATCAAAAAGTATATAATTATGATTTATGTATTAAAAAATATATATATTTACATAATACAAACATTTAAAATGTGTTTATTAATTTTATTCATTATTGTATCAATACCACGTTTTTATTAAAATAATTATTGCTTTTCCATCCGTGATTATAGTATGAACATTGCTGAATTTTCTCATTTGTTAACATCTAAAATGTATCCCTTTCTACAATCATTATAAAAAATTATAACAGTATATACAATAAAATTAAAGTTATTTTTAAATTATATTTTTATTGAATAGTGTTATGTTACTATGAGTTACATAAATTCCATTTATTTTGTTTGATAAATATAGCTACTCATATATGAATATTCAAAACACACCGACATTTATAGTATTCAGTTTAAGTCATTCACCTTTTGGGCTTTTCAAAATTGTTTAAAGTTCTACGTTATCTTAGTACCAATAGTACCTATTACTATAATAAAATACGAAATTCTTTACATATTAATATTCCAGATATTTATTTCTATCCTCAACATTATTATTGTTGTAGCATTCTATATCGAAAAAATGTAATCAAAAACTAACTTTGAAATACTTTAAAGAAAAGTTGTAATTTTGACCTGGAAATTAAAAACTACAAACCTGTGATATATATTATTATATTATTTTATAAATATTACATCAAGTTCACATCATAGTATGTATTATTACATATGTATATAACATATACGAGTATATTATTTATAACCATAATATATTTTTATTATGTTATAGCTTTTGTTCAAATATTAAAGATAATACTAAATTTATGATTGTGGTTTGGTTATATTTAGTAATTTTTTAACTGTAGTTTTAAATTCGATAAAAAAATCAAAAACATTTATAATCAATAAAAAATTGTTAAATTAATCTGAGGACCTAACCTAAACTTAATTACAGATACTTAATTTTAAAACTAAAAGTTAGAAATGCAATTTATGATAAAATATAACGACATAATGCATACAAAACTTACTAATATAAAACAAATTTAAAATCGCATATTTCAATAAAATTTTAATAAATATATTATTAGTTATTATACTTAAAAATTATAATTCATAGCTGATTGCATTTTGATAATCTTTATTTTCAATTACATAATTTTCTAATTTTCAATTTCCGTGCATACTTCAAATTAATTTTTACTACCTTTTTGGAAATTTAAACCATTATACATTTTCACCAGGTGCATCAGCATAGTCTAATTATTCACCCTCAGAATTATATGATAATCGTATGCTATTTCATTGTTATACCATATACATTATATGATTTTATTTACAATTATCCACCCAAAATTCCATAAACAATTATTAAAGATCAAAAAAAAAAATAATAAAAGAAACACGATTCACAGGATATTGGTGGGTCGATTACCACTCCCAAAAATAAGGACAACCTAGTAATGTTCAAAGCACAATATATATTTCATTCTACTTTTATATCTACTAATAACATGCTCAATGTAACTCCAACAATAATTTATTTAAATGGTCTCTTTTATAACGAAAATTTTTATTTTTATTGTTTTTAAATTAAATGCAGACAATATTTTCTTTACATGTTCATATTATAATAATATAATATATTTCTCGTTTTATACTCAGAACGAAAAAATATTTTTATTTTATCTCATATATTATGTATATAAAGTATATACTAAAAGATAAAGTTAAGAGTTGGGTGAGTACTTGAATTTGGAAAAATGTTCTCTTTGTAAATTCGAATACTTACTCGACTTTTTTCTAGTAGACATTTTTCAAGATCAAATACAATACTCACCCAACACTTATAATGTTAGACAGTTCGAGGTGATAGAAAATTGAAAAATGTATGAATGGCATATTAAATTAAAACTTCTTTAGATTGTAGTTGTAAAAGAAATTTGGTGACATGAAACCATAACCACATAAATACAACGAAAAAATTGTTTGTACCATAATTCTTGGTACATGGTAAAAGAATATTACGAATGAAAATCTAAATTGTGTTACCTCAAAAAACAAATTTAAAAAATTGAATCATCCCTATAAAAGCGTAATATTACTTTTCTCTTAAGAATAATAGAAAATAAATTCACTACACAGATTTTACTTTTTAAACGTTTACATTGAGAAAGCTAATAAACGACCGTAAAACACAATAACCATTATAATTATAAAAGGAGCACCTATATCTAACTATACAAGGACCTATTGTAGTACCTGTACCTGTACATAGAGATTTTGATGTCAAACAACAACTCTGCGCTCGAGATCATGCTTGTAAGTTGTAATGGTTTATAAGGAAAAAACGGTACAAACATTTTTTTCTACCTTTATCGCATTTAATAATATCTAAAAAAACATGACGTCTGTTCTGATTACCATTAGTCGCGGAAAATAAGAAAGGCATAAAGACTTCCAGATTGCATCTTTATCGTGGTAATTGTTATTGTTAATTACGGCCACGCAAACGATGTATTCACACTGCACTAAATATGGATAAAATACGGATAAGTGCATTGATTATATATTTTATGCAAATATTATATATTATAATGCGGACACAGATATTCAATCACAGTGAACTCTTATAAAATACATATCAGGTCAATACTTACAAACATTCAGTGACGGACTAAGCAATTTGCCGCTTACAAGCAGGATATTTGCCGCCGTTTTATTTTAAAGTTTCTTTTTAAAACAAAATACATATAGAAATATACTGTTAGTTAAATTATTCTTTATTATTTTAAATATAATGCAATAGTCAAATATTATATCATTTTCATTCGGCTTTTGAAGTTAGCGAATGTATCGATTAGGTCTTGAAAGTCAATTGTCGACACTAATTCCTATTCAATGTACAGGAAAGCCAAACTATTTAACCGATTTTCGCCAATAGTAGATTTTAAATAAATTTTAGTTCTTTTGAGAAACAAAAACAATCTTTCTACCGAACAATTAGTAACCGCCATACAGGAGTATATTCTTAAATCGATGCTAACATTCGGAAATATTTCTAAATTCTGATTTCTAAAAAATGTAAATAAACTTTGATTATGTTGTTTGTTTTCTGTTGCATTTTGCACATAAGTTTTGAAATGTATACATTCTTGTGTAAATGTGTATTCATCAATGTCCGTTTCATAAAATTATTGTAGTTTTTTTGGCTTCTTGGACAGTATCATGAGTATCAATTGATTTATTGTCTATGTTGATCAAAAATTTGAATTTATCGTAAATATTTGCATACCCAGAATGTATCACCATAATTTATAGCTATGATTATATTTAAATAAACAGTTTCCGGGAAAAACAGATTCGCTAATAATAACAATTCTAGTTGATCACATTCACCGAAACCATTTCAGTATTCACTGAGTTAATAACCTAATGGCTAATATTCATAAATTATAATATAGCTTTATAAATACATTTTTTTTCTTAAGTGCGACAAATTTGCCGCCCCAATAAATTTGTCGCTCCAATCACCTGATTATTTTACCTGTATAGTAACCCGACGCTGCAAACGTTCCTATAGGTACATTTAAATAGTAAACGAAGTGAAATATGCAAGGTCAGCAAGTCTTTATTTAAAATATATAGAACAGCCTTTACAAGTTTTTTTTTTTTTTTTACTAAGCGAAGCTGGTCGTGTTAATTGTTAAAAATTAATTTATGATTTAAGTTAGAATGCTCTGTATAATTTTTTTTTTTTTTTGTTTGATTCTTGATTACTTATAACTATGTGTAAATCTTTGAAATATAGAATTGTTCATAAAAACATAAAGTGACCTCTATTTATTGTCAAGACAGTAAAATATCAAAAAAAAATCAGAAGAAACATACTGGGGATATTCCATAAATTATTTTATACTTTTATGTGCACAATTGTTGAATTTAAACGATTAAAATCGATCTTGTTGGATAAATATATTTTTAATGAAATATATGACTCATAATTATAAATTAAAATTTTATTTAAATATACTGGTATATTTTCTATAATATTATGACTCATTAAATTATTAATACATGAAACATAAAAGTGTAAATGGTTTCTATTTAATTTTGTTTATTTCTAAGCGAAACATTACATATAATCTCACAAAGTTTAATTTTAAAATATTAAAAAAAAAAAAATACACATGTCAAAAATCAATAAAATCAGAGACGGTTTAAGGGGATGAATGCATTTAAATTAAGTGATTCGTAAAAAAAATTTTAAATTATTAATAAGGCATTGAAGCGCACATTTTCTTTAAAAAACTATTAACTAAATTAAGTCACACAATTGATAACACACATAAAATTTATAAACTTATTTAACATTATTAAAATGTAATATTAAAAAATAAAATAAAATTTAAATGGTGTAAAATAATTACACGATATTCAAACGGTAAAAAATCCGAATCACATTTGTCTAAAGTATATACTCGTAATTTAACTCATATATGTCCATGTACATTCTCATGAATAGGTATACAAATATGTTTCTATAATAAATGCGCTTGTTACCTTAGAGTTAGAGTTAAACCATTATTACTCTGAAGTTCTTATAATAATAATTACGTGTGTACGAGTATACGGTGTAAGGTGCGTTTGAGCATACACGCGTGTACTACATTTATAGATAAATAAATATACATATAGATATTACTACAAAATAAAGTATATACATAGAATACGACACATGAAATGATAAATGATAAACATTCGGGTGGAAAAAAACGACAGTTATGTGCAGAATGACACGAAAACCAAATCCGTTCCTTGTACCGGCATGCAACTACCCTTTTTTGAACGTTATACATATATATATATATATGCGTGTGTGCCGATGTTAATTGTACATTAGTGCCTATATAAGCCGGATGGCTTTGAAACGGCTCTAGAGAGGTAAAGTGGTACGAGGAAAAAAGTAATATAAAAGTTCATAGGAATTCAACTTTACAGAGCTGTCCTGTGTATACAATGTTATACATATAAGATGGTCTTGTTACGGGAGTTTCTTTTTCGTGTACTAACCTTACGGTGTATAAGTACAATATATACATTTTAATGGCTAACTGCTAATTGTCCACATAATCTTTATATTTCTGGACACATTATTCACACTAAATAATGTATAAGATAAATTTAGTCAAATAATTATTTTATTACTATTATATTATTTACAACAAGTTTACTTTTAATGTTATATTATGAAATTTGAATTTTTTTTTTTTAATTGTCAATACAAATAAAAATCAAATATAGAACCAGTATAGTTAAATAATTGTAAATATTATTTATGAATGGGTACTTAAATTTTTGATTAAATCATAACACCATGGTACAACGTTGCAACGTTTTGCGGTGATTACCATTTTCCTTCATAATTGAAACATTGAAATTTCATTATACGAATAAATTAATAAACAACTACTTATAATAATACATGACACTAAGTTCTATTTCGGTAGAACTTGAAATTTAGAAAAAATATCTACCTCAGAATATTAATTTGAAACATATGGTCGCTGTTTGAAAAAAAAAATGTTAATCTTATAATAATTTAAGTATTAATACGGTTAAAATAGAAAAAAAAATGTAAGAAAAACATTCTGTATATATATATATAGGCTTTAAGGAACAAAATCATGCCCATACGTACAAATTATATGACATAATATGTATATTGTAAAACACTATGGTAAATATATGAGTAGGTGTAGTAGGTATATGCAGCGGCATGTTTTCAAATTTTTTTAAAAAAAATATATAAGTTTATAATATTTAGTAAAACGAATTTATAATAAAAGAACAAGAACATCGATAACATATAAAACTTTTTTTTTAATTTTTACCAACTCTAAATTACAAATTACAAGTTACAAAATAGAATAATATATATACAGTAGATGGTTATTAGGAATACTTTGGTGTCCAAGGTGAAATGTGTCAATTAACCGAAAAAAATGAAAAATAAATATTAAAAAAAATATGAAATGTATTATTAACCATGTTTGTATAATTTAAAAAAGTATGAATATATTTTACTATATTAATTAAAATATGTATCAATCGATGTTTGTTTTTTTTGCGTCGAGTAATTCCATGACCAAATTTTCATACGAGTAATGTTGCTCAAATACTTTTTCATCTGCACGGTGTTGGAATGTTTCTTTCCTAAGGAAACTAAGAGCTTTTACTATTTCTTTGCTTGATGAAAGTGCCAAGGATGTCTCGCTATTTTCTTCTTCATTATCAGTAATTGTTTGAGGGTTCATTATCGTATTACAAATTTCTTCTTCAGTTTGAATCTCTGTAACATCAAAATGTGAGTCCACATAAATCCAATGATACACAATCAAAAAAATCAAGTGGTTTTTCATGTAAATTGTGTTCGTGTTCGTCGTCCGTTTTGAATCCACCGTGACATAAATGATTTCGAATTATCTCCACACTCACTTTATTTCACACTTATTTTGCTAGATGAATAATATCAAGAATGATTATTTTATTTATTTATTTTTTATTCGTTAGCTTACAAGGAACAAGATGCATCCTGTGGATTCACAGGATCAATTCTCGCATCAATTGCTGCGAGAACTTTTCTCCTTATTGCTGATCTGTAGTAAGCTTTTAAGGAGCGTATAATACCTTGGTCGCATGGTTGAATGATTGAAGTAGTATTTATCTGTAAAAAGATAATTTTTATGTGCCTTAAGTTAATGAAGTCAATGATATGAATGGGATAATATTTGATAATTTAATATCAATTTATGAAAATTACTGCAGTCATCCAAGCGCTTTTATTTGCCTTGTAATCTACTAAAAGTATAGTATAATGGTTCGCTAATGCCCTCGTACTATAGATGAAACCATCTACGTGTTGACGCTAACATTCCTGGTAATGATTGTTATACTCTTTAGCGCTTTATGTATAAGAATATTGTACTATAGATGTAATAATTTTAAATAGTCTTATTTTAAATAAAATAGTCTTATAATTATTTTAAATAGTATAGTATTTTAATATATATATATATATATATATATATATATATATATGAAGGAAAGGTTAGGTTAGGTTAGGTAGTAGAGTATTATATTGTCATATAATTAAGAGAATGTTACATAAAGGAGCAAAATTAAAAAAAAATATCGATAGCTCACGTAAACGAGTGGGCCGCGAAAATTAGAAAAAAAAATAGTTAAGGGGTATAACACAGATAGGTTACGTAAACGATCGGGCGGTGGCGGGAGGATTGAGGGTGGCCCAGGAGCCCCTATTTATGTCTACTTATGTGTATTCGGGTAGAATTCTAAAATAAATCCCAGTCTCGTCCGCATCGAAAATATCAGAGATTGAGTTTGGTTGGGATAGCAGTTCGATCCAATGAGTTTCAGACCTCGATTATGATGCACTGATATCGGATTCCCCTTGCTCACCACGTGTAACTTATTTTACAGTATAATGAAGGAATACGCTGAAAATACCTTTTATATTTCCATGTGACCAGAGCCTGATTTATAAATTTTGGGGCCAGAGACTTAAATAAAAAGAGGCCTCACATAAAATTAATAATTATCTTATTCAAAAATGTATATTTTATTTTATATAATTACATATTACAATTAATTACATTGTTTTCTTTTCTAGGGTCCTTCGAAAACAAATCAATGTGTCATCATATGATAATTGTTTTGTTATTTCATGTTCTACTGTTAACAGAGTCAGATTATCAAACCTATCTTGAGAAAAGCATGTTTTCAATTAAGTTTATACACGTTTTAATGCTCGTTCGCTGCTACAGTTTGTACAAGCATTGTCAAAAAGGTTTGTAACATAGTTTCAATACTGGAAAATGTACTTATGTTTTATATTCATCAATTTTAGATATTTTAGTTGATTTCGAGGGTCATCTATCAGTGCATTAAAGGTATTATCATCGTTGAAAATGACATTTTTAATTATTGGAATTGTTGGTACCATTTTGGGTTTTGACCATTAAAAACTGTCTTAAATTTTTAATTTTATCCATATTTTTATCAGGAGAATTATCTCAAAAAATTCTTGAAATTCATATGAGATCTTTAATGGCTATAAAGTAGGGCTTAAAACCGTTTCTAATAAAGTTGGTAATCGGCTCCGATAGGAGCCGACAATTTATTAAAACCGGTAACCGGTTATCATTTAATTTTGATATTATAGTAACCGGTAACCGTTTCTTTAAGGATATTTCAATAACTATAATAGCCGTTAATCGTTTAAAAGCCGATGGATAAGGTTTTTTTCGGAATCGGTTACCAGTTAAAACCTGTTTTTAAAAATTATATTTTTCAATTTTTTAATCATATTTTTTAAACCGTTTATTTAGACGATTCGTGGGTTGATAATATAACTTTTATTATTACAAAATCAAAAACTTAATATGCTCTAATTTAGTCGATTTCACTCCATTTCAATATTTATTTTTTCAAACTGCTTTAATGTTATAAGACATATTATGATTAAGATAATGATAATCAAAGGGCGGTACTGGTTTGCGCACAAATATCAAAAAGACAACTTGTTTGGGCACAAAACTACCACTCGTTTGGGAACAGTCGAGTCGTAATCATACACATGGTTTGCGCACAGTTACCTTTTAGACTTTAATAGTTTAATACCTTGCATATTGATATTTCTTTATTATTAAAGTACTTACATACATTTTCCTTCTCCCTTAACAGACTTAGGACTGTCTATAAATGTATTCATAAGTGTGATTAAAAATGTATGTTAATTGCTTATTAATAATTATAATAAATAATATTTAATACTTGTTCAAGTTAAAAATGCATGTTAATTTTAATTTTAATATAATATGATTGGAATATATACGTATAGGATAATATATACGTGTCTATTATTTTTTGCAATAAAAGTTTCTCATTATTTGAATGTATTTAATTTGGTCTATTTTGCCAGATGTATATTTTAACCATTAGTTTATGCGATGTTCAACTGATTCTATTGACTCCTTACGGCGATAATTATTTATACTTTTGTTGATTGATGTTATTTTTAATTCTGTTTCAATTTGTATTTTTGTTATTATACTCAAGTAATAATTGTTTGTTACTTTGAATGTGCCAAAACCATCTTTAAGCTAAATGAAAAGTACAAGCCACAATTTTACAATAGGGATAAAGATTTAGTAAAACATTGTGTGCGGATATCTCAAAATCTACATGGAACTCTTTAATATTTACTTCTTGGTTAAGCGTATAAACATAAAGATCCTGAATTGTTATCCACATTGTATTATACGTCGACTTACTCTTCAAAAAAAATTTTATTTTCGTGTGCGCAAACCAGTTGTATATTTAACATAACCGTGTGCGCAAACGAGTTCCGATTTTTCAGGTAAAAATTATGAATTGTGCGCAAACAAGTTGCAGCCTAATCAAAAACTAAATTGTTATAATTTTCTTATTTATAATGGTAAAAAAACCGAAATTAAATATAATAATTTTCTAAGATGGCACTAAGATTAAGTTAGGTTAGGTTAAGTTAGGTTAAGTTATGTGACTCTTTGGCCCCGAAGCAATGTGAAAAACAGTTCCGGGGCCGTCGTCGGTTGATTTAAAAAAAAAAAAAAAAAAGTTATGTGACTCTATATTATTCGTTACTGAACATTGTCACAGAACTTTTTGTTTATATTGTATATAATACAGTACCCCCCAAAAATGGATGAGCAGATATTAAAACGACAGTATTAAAATGACATAAGTACTAAATGGACTAAGCCTCTATTCCATCAACTATTTCGTAATAGGAATCAGCGCACCACGATGACGACGTTTATGACAGTATTTATAATGTATAGTTACACCTATATATATATATGGTATTCACAATAGATAAGCAATACTCGACGGCCATTAATTGGAGCTATTTGGGGCTAATTAGTTATAAAAAAATATTTAAAAATAGCTGGAAAATTAAATTTAACTATAATAGTATAATATAATCATGACATAATTCAAGCATTAATACAACGAAAAAACCGTTAATTATTTTGGTCGGGAATAGTTTTTGTCGGTTATAAAACCGGAATTGAAAATAAGAGTTAATCGCTTTAATGTTATTATGAAGATATTTACTTTGATTTCCGATAACCAATAACCGCTTTCAGCATTCCAAAACTAAAAGCGGTTACCGGTTTTCGGTTTTCAAATTTACGATTTTTTACCGGTTTTCGTTACAAATCGGTTACAACTTTTAAGCCCTACTATAAAGCAACATTTTTCTTCGATTTGCTGTAGTATATTTCATAATTTCCATAACCTAATTATATTAATAATAACATAATTTTATGATTTTATTAATAACCGAAAAAAATATTGTTAGTTTACTTAATTATAATATCTTCAACAAATTTATTACCTACTATAATTATTATTTTAATGTAAATTAACTCACAATTTATAACAATAATATATAATAAGATTATTGAATTAACATAATAAAAAATATAGGTACCTAGTTAATTACATTGAAATATATTATTAATTTTTGTTAAATTAAGATTTGTCTTACAAAACACAATAAACAAATATACATGCAAACAATATAGTATACCTAACATAAAAAATTAAGAAAATATTTATAATCTGATCAATATTGAAATCACAAGTAAAACATATTTCTAGATTAGACAATTTTGAGCATCTGAAACATGTATAGCAAAAATATTTAACACAAGAACAAACGTTATAAATTATTTATTAAAACCAAGACAAAGAGTCTAAGTCATATTCGTTATAATTTATTTACAATTTTGTATTAAGAAATAAAGATCAAAATTATTCATAATTAATCACCAAATTGTTTTTTAATTAGTATCCAATTATTTACCTTTTATGAATGAGCTTGAATCAACTTTACACCTATCAACACTAATAATATTATTTTCTATATGAACCACTTGATCAATTCAAACTCATTTCGGGTACTAGTACAACTAGTATCAAAGTTTTTAACAATTAAATCTATAAAATGTAAAGATGTTCAATAACAATTAAAATTACATGTTACTATTATTTACAAGATTAAATACTTACCAGAGGCACAACATGTTTCACAATTAATATTTAAATTATTTTCTATTGTTTCATTTATTAAGGATTTTAATGTTTATAATTTTTTCGTAACATTTGTCAAGAAAACCTTTTTAATTTTCAATTTTTTTTTTCTTGTTAGCTTTAATTCGAAGTTCATTGGCACCCCCATACATTTTCTTTTTAATCCAGATATATCTTGTATTTGATAAAAGCGTGAAATAGCCATAGATAATAGAGGTAGTAATACAGGTAGGTACGTATAAGTACTGACAATACTGTACATAATATGTATTCATGTTATAAAATATAATAAAACAAATGAAAGAAAGTATTTAGATGATGAAATTTATCCTTTATTATTAAAGTACTTGATTGATAATTGATTAATAATAAAACCATGAAAACTAGATATTTATCTATATATATACCTAGTCTTCATGATTAAAACAATAAAACAATGAGCTTATTGATAATAAATTATATCCATATTAGAAATACGTCAAAAATTTGAATTGGACCGATAAGGATACGACATTAAAAAGACGCGCAGTGGCGTTCTGGGTAACTTAATACACAGCAGGGTCAAGGAAAGAATAAAAACAGAAAAGAAAACCTCTTCAAATGAAGACAAAAAAAGCCTAACAACTTGCTTGGATATATTAACGTGAAGCATCAGAATTTTCAAAAAAATTTGAATGAGAAATATTTCATCCATGTTATGAGTAACAAATAAATCGCTATATTGATCCTTCTATTCTCGCACACGCTAAAAAAAAATAGTTAGAAATATTTAAAAATGAATAAATCGAAACGATATTCAAGTAAGGGTAAACAGAAACTATTAAACCTACAACAGACCTTAGTATTAAGTTGGTTAATGTCTTTTTATAATTAAAATAAATTGTTGTACCTAAATAAAAAACTTCTACATTTAAATAATATTCCGCGGCACACGGATTAACAAACCGTAATGGAAACAATTATGAGACAGCTAATCTATGTACAATGTTATTTGTCATATTCTATTTCGGTTTGTTAAATCATTACATTCGTACAAATTACATTTTTTATGATTACTGCCAAGAGTATATGAGTATTAATATTAATAACAAATAAATTAAAAAACTAAGCCTTTTTAAACTTACTTCTTTTATGGCGATTGACAAGTATTTATAAATATTATTTATTGTTATAAGACACAATTTTTAATATTTAATTCATATTTCAAATAACAATACATTGTTGTATCCTAATATGAGCTATAGCCTAATAGTTTTAGGAAAAATCGTTTTAAACTTAAATGAGAGGGTATATAAACTATTACAACCTAACAGATCATAGCATTCCATCGGTTAATGTGTTACAATACATTTTTGTAAATAAAAAAACATTTAAATTTAAATAATATTTTTTTGGCGCCCTACTGTGATGGGAGCAATGATCAGACAGATAATCTATGTCTAATATTACTTGTCTTATTCTATTCACGTTTGTTAATAATTGTCATTCTTACAAATTATATTTTTTATAATTCCTGCCCATTGTATATGTTAATAGTGATAAAATAAAAAAATTAATTATTATTTCTTTTTCTTTTTATTAGAGTAAACAGCCGAAATTTAGGAGCCGATTAAAAGTGAAATAAACTTACTAGTGACAATTACTTATCTACTTACTCCCAGCAATAACGGTACGTCGTTTTTATTTTGAATAACAACTTTAATTATAACAAAATTGATCAAATTTATGTTTTTAAGCTTCGACTTAATTTTTTTATATTTCATCCATTAAATAACCTTATTTTACTTAAAATAATTAAGTATTCTTTGTTATGTAAATAATATTTTTCCATTACTTAAATACATTTTTCTCCTTTCTTTATTTACTTAAATTATTAATATTCTAAATTTATAAATTAAATTTCAATTTATTTGAATTGGTATTTATTTTTTATTATTAAATATATTTTTGTGTTTCACCTGCATGAGTAATCTCTAGATCCCTTTTCATTTTTTCTTTTGTTATTAAAGTATTCGTTTTTATTAACAATTTAAATATAATGTTGTTAATACATTTATTTATGTTTTTTCAGTACATAAATAATGTTTAAAATTATGACATAATTTATATATTTCCCGGTCATCAGGCACAAGGAAACTTTATTTACTTACTTCTTTTATCGCGACTGAAAAATATTTAAAAATATGATTTTGATGTTGTAAAATGTAGTATATTTTCAATATTTAATTTATATTTCAAATAAAAATATATTGTTATATTTGTAGATAGTTATATTCTAGCATGCACTATAGAGTAATAATTTTAGTAAAAATCGTTTTGAAACTTAAATGAGGGTTTATAAAAACTTTTTCAACTTTAACAGACCTTAGTATTTCATCGGTTAATACTTTTCATAATTAAAATAAATTGTTGTAAATACAAAAAATTTAAATTATTAATACTCTAAATTTATAAATTTAATAGTATTAGTAATTTTTTTATCATTATTTAATTTTTAGTTTTTTGTTTCGTCTGCGTAAGTAGTCTCTAGATTTCTGAATAAAAATTTTTTTATCATTATTTAATTTTTGGTTTTTTGTTTCGTCTGCGTAAGTAGTCTCTAGATTTCTGAATACACCTTCTAATTTTTTCTTTTGTCATTAAAGCATTCATTTTTTGTTATAATGTAAAGTATAATGTTCTTAATAATATTTCTTATTTTTTTTTAGTACATAAATAATGTTTAGAATTATAATATAAATTATATTTTCATCGGCTTTCAGGCATCAGGAAACTAAGCCTGTTTTAACGTACTTCTTTTATCGCGATTGCGAAGTATTTATAAATATAAATTATTGTTATAAGACACAATTTTTAATATTTAATTCATATTTCAAATAACAATACATTGTTGTATTTGTAGATAATTATATTCTAACATGCGCTATAGAATAATAATTTTAGTATAAATCGTTCTGAAACTTAAATGAGGGTATATAAAAACTTTTTCAACTTAAACAGATCTTAGTATTTCATCGGTTAATGTTTTTCATAATAAAAATTAATTATTGTAAATAAAAAACATTCATATTTAAATAATATTTTTTTGGCGGCATACGGCGACAGGAGCAACGATGAGACATAATCCATACTCCATAACCTGATAATGTACATAATCTATGAGGTATAGTCTATATCCAATATTATTTATTTTGTTCAATTCACGTTTGTTAAATATTGTTATTCTTACAAATTATATTTTTTATAATTCCTGCCCATTGTGTATGTTAATAGTAATAAAATAAAAAAATTATTTATTTATTTTTTTTAGTTCTCAAAATGTAATTAATTATTAAAACATTGTATTTATTTCTATATTATAGTAAACACCCGAAATCTAGAAGCCGATCCAGAGTGAAACGAACTTACGATAAACAAATACATACCTACCTACTCCCACTGGTACGTTGTTTTTCTTTTGAATAACAACTGTGATTATAATTAAATCAATTAATTTTATATTTTTTAGTTACTATTTTATTTTTTTATATTTAATTCGTTTCTTTTTTAAACTTACAATAATTAAGTATTCTCGGTTATTTATATTTACTATTTACTATTTATACTATTTAGTTTTCCATTACTTAAATCAATTTTTTGCATTCAATATGCATTTAAATCAGCGGTTCTCTAATTGTGGTACGCGAAAAACTACATGGTGGTACATGAAAGGCCGTATGGTGGTAGAACGGAAATTAAAAATTCAATATTTAACTCATATATTAATTTAAAAACACTAATAAATTTATGTGAATAAATAAATAATTATTTTATTTTAGTATTTCACAGCCTTTTTGTTTAAAATAAATATATTTAACCATGTAAAGTTTATATGGCTTTATTTTTAATCATTAATGGTATGTGACTGATTGATAATATACTCAAATGATACGCGAAAAAAAATGTTTGAGAACCACTAATTTAAATTATTAATACACTAAATTTATCAATTTAATAGTATTAGTAATTTTTTTTATTATTATTATATATATATTTTTATTTCGTTTGCATAAGTAGTCTCTATACTTCTGGATACCCCTTTTCATTTTTTCTTTTGTTATTAAAGCATTAATTTTTTGCTATAATTCAAAGTATAATTTTTTTAATAATATTTACTATGTTTTCTTTAGTACATAAATAATGTTTAAAATTACAATATAAATTATATTTTTCTCGGCCTTCAGGCACCAGGAAACTAAGTCATTTTTAACTTACTTCTTTTATCGCGATTGAGAAGTACCTATTTATAAATATTATTTATTGTTATAAGATATAATTTTTAATATTTAATCCCTATTTCAAATAACAATACATTGTTATATTTGTACATTCTAATATGTGCTATAGCCTAATAGTTTTAGTAAAAATCGTTTTGAAATTTAAATGAGTGTATAAAAACTATTACAACTTTAACAGACCTCAGTATTCCATCGGTTAAAGTTTTAAAATAAATTGTTGTAAATAAAAAACATTCACATTTAAATATTATTTTTTGGCGGCACACCGTGGCAAGAGTAACGCTGAGACAGATAATCTATATCCAATGTTACTCGTATTATTCTATTTATGTTGTAATGGACACTATACGTGCACCTATTTACAATTTGTTTATTTACTCGAATTATTGGAAGCCAATTTGTAGTTATACTGACTACAAATAATAGACCAGGAATTGGTGTTATGATAATTCTATAAATTTATTGATATGAC
>NW_020272996.1:0-5200 GCF_003268045.1 Sipha flava
AATTGATTTCTTAGTCTGATTGCATGAAAAATATTGAATTTATTTTTTTTTTTTTTAGGCTATTGTGACGTTTTATCGTTGTAATCTAGAAAGTTCTAACTGTGAATATTTTCAATCTTGGGATATTAAAGATGCCTGTCAAAAATTAAAAGAGACGAATCAAATTTGGTCAACTTGGTTCGAAAAAGTTATGCCTCCTTTGGTTTGTCCGATTGATAAAGTAAATATTATATTATATTATAATATTATATTGATAATATAAATATTTATAAATATTAAAATAAATTAATGTAAAATAATTAAAAATATCTTTCATATATATTATAGCCCTAATATAAAGCTTTGCAGTAAATTCTCATTCCACATTGTTATTTTATCTCATTCCTTTTATTGCAAATTTAAGTTAAGAACTTTAATAATGTAGAAAAAATAAAACCACAAATTGAAGACAATTTGATGAAAAATAAATAAAAATATATTGTGATTGAGGTATTCTGAATTTTAATCAAACGTAAAATTTGTATTAGATTTTTAATATATTGATCTAAATTATTTGCTTTAAGTACTTTGCCTAAGTTTCATAATTTGATTTATTGCAGTCTTGAACTGAGGCGTCTGGATAAGTAACCTCTTAAGGTTAGTCTTAACTAACCTTTGTATTTGTACACCAATAATTGTATTTATTATAGATCATTACTATAAAAAGAAAACCAGCAATATATAAAATTATGATTCGTTCCGTTAAAAGTCTGCCTCACACATCTACGTTATCCAACTGTTCAATTTCTCCTCTTCACGAGGAAAAAAAAGATTAGAGCATATACCTCACCTAACTGTTTTGTTTTCCTCTACTTAATCGATACTAGTGATGACACCGTATTTGATGTGGCTCCATCCTCTTATTATAGCACCACCGCATATTCACCTTTTTCCACGGACCACGTTGAACCTATTTCTTCGTCTATTTACACAAGTAATATCGTAAATATCTTCGCTTTCATGAATTGAATAGTTAAGATCATCACCCCAACGGGCATACATGTAATGTTTCTCACATCACATTTTATCGTCTGACCCAATGGCAGTGATAACTTGAACACAATAGCTGAGCATTTAATGAGAACTATTGTCAGTGTTCATAATCTTCGTTCTAGCTCTATGCGTTCTTTTAGGATCGTACCAGAGACCTCTTTTTTGAATTTTATATATTCATGGACGGACTAAAATATTTAAGAGGAACTTTTGGTTAGAGACACAAACCATCAATATCAATAACTAATTATATATTTTCAACTAAAATACTCATCAAATTATAGGAATTTCTTTAAATCGTTAGCAATTCTAAAATGATAGTAAAATTCTAGCTTAACCGACACAATTGTGTTATTATAGCAAGAATTATTTACTTTTAATAAAGTCCTATTATCTATAGGGATGCAATTAATATAGCTATGGATATTCAGAACCTTATGTAAAGATGAAAGAGCGGTAAATTTTATATTATGATTTACAGCCCACATAGTTAATAAATGTACAACAGAGTCATAATCATCTGTATATATAAAACAGTAAGCTGATTGACTGCTATCAACCATTGGACGCATCTGGCTGAAATTTGGCATACAGATAGCTATTATGATGTAGACGTGCGCTAAGAAAGGATTTTTCGAAATTTTGAATTTAAAGGGTTGAAATCGGTAATAGAAAATGTTTACATGTAATTTGTATTATTAAACCTAACTAACCTAACCTAAAGGTCCTAAGTCTGCCAAGTAACAGATCTCTTATATCTTTGGGACAAATTCAAAGAATACATATCTGAATTCCGTGGATGCAGAACACTTAGCGGACGTAGCGTTGAACAAATGCTTATCGGTAATAGAAGATTCCGTGTTAGCATTAGATGGTCAGCCACTTAAAGAATATGCGGGGGGCGTATTTAGGTAGGGGCTATGGTTCCCGTTGCCCCGAGCGGCAAATTTTTAAAGATTTAGGAGAGCGGGCAATTTTTATTTCATACTTTACACACCGACACAACTTACCCAAATGATTTGGCAACATGTTCTGTAAATGAGTGTGTAAAATTTCAAAGCTATATAAAAAACATTAAAGTTTAGTTTATAACAATACAGATGTTACGGTTCATAAGAGAACATAATTTTATTAGTGTTCATCCCTATGTTGAAGTAGCTTTACGTATTTTGTTGTGTACACAATCTACAAATTGTACTGTAGAGCATTCTTTTTCCACATTAAAAATAATAAAAGCTACTGACGGTCTACAATGGCTAAAGACCACTTCTCGGCTTTACCAGTATTAATAACTGCAGCTGAAATAACCACTTCATTGGATTTTGAATAAATAATTAATGATTTTGCTGGTTTTGAATCAAGGAAGAAAAATATTTGAATTTTGTATTTATATTGTATATCTAGCAATCAATAGAAGTTTTAATAAATAATAATAATTAGTAGGTAACAACATTTTTTTTTTAGTGGGGAGAAAATATGTGTTGCCCCTATCCTGAAATTCCTAAATACGCCACTGAGAATATGGCTTACCTCAGCTAAGCAAATCTGAACAATTTGATAATAGAGAGTATCTCAAGGAAATAAGTTATGACTTAGTAGCCTTAGAAGACGTCGTAAGAAACAATGAAGAATCTCTGAATGACGAACAAAAGTTTGCTTACAATCAAATTATTACAAGTGTTAATAATAATGAGGGTCGAATATACTTTTTAGACGCTCCAGGTGGAACTGGAAAAACTTTCTTAATCAATTTGATTTTAGCGAAAGTTAGAAGTACTCGCGACATTGCCTTAGCTGTAGCATCTTCTGGGATCGCAGCAACACTGCTCGAGGGTGGTCGAACGGCCCATGCTACCTTCAAATTACCACTCAATCTTACAACTTCGGCCACTCCCTTTTGTAATATATCAAAACAAAATAATTTTGCGGAAGTTTTAAAAGATACAAAATTAATAGTGTGGGGCGAAATTACAATGGCACATAAGGTTGGTGTTGAGGCTTTAAATAGATCTCTAAAGGATATAAGGGAAAATAAAAGGTTAATGGGTGGTGCAATGGTTTTACTGGCTGGAGACTTTAGGCAGACTCTACCAGTAGTACCAAAAGGGACCAGAACTGATGAAGTCAAGTCATGTCTTAAAAGATCTACTTTATGGTCTAAGATTAATATACTCAAACTGTCAAAAAATATGAGGGTACACTTGGGAGAGGAAAAGTTTGCTGGTGGATTTTCAGATCTTTTACTTGAAATTGGCAATGGTGATTATCCATCGTTTGATGAAATGATAACTATCCCAGAAAATTTGTGTACAGTTGTAACTACGGTTCAGGATTTAATATCAAAAATTTATCCAGATATTGCTCATATTCATGATAAGCCTATGGAATGGTTGTGTGAACGTGCTATACTCACTCCAAAAAATGACCAAGCGGTGGCTATCAATGATACACTACTGATGTCTTTTGAAGAGGAAGAAAAAGTATATACTTCTATAGATACGGTGGTCAACATGGACGATGCAACTAATTATTCGGTTGAATTTTTAAATTCATTGAAACCACCGGGCATGCCATATCATAGGCTTATTCTGCGTGTGGGCACACCTATTATGTTGTTGCGAAATTTGAAACCGCCTAAACTGTGCAATGGGACTAGACTTAAAGTCAAAGCTTTACATCGCAATATAGTAGAAGCCACAATTTTAACAGGATGTGCAAAAGGGGAAACTGTGTTTGTACCACGAATCCCTTTAATTCCGAATGATCATCCGTTTGAATTTAAACGATTACAGTTTCCCCTGAAAGTCTGTTTTACAATGACTATAAACAAGTCTCAAGGTTAAACTCTTAAATTTGCAGGAATAGATTTGCGAGAAAACTGTTTTTTCACATGGGCAGTTCTACGTAGCTTGCTCACGCGTAAGCTCACCCAGTAGCTTGGTGATTTTGTCGCCTACTAATAGATCAGTGAAGAACATTGTCTACAAAGAAGTTTTGTAGATAACATATTGAAAAACTATTAGTAAAACATTTATTTTGAACCTTTAGTGCTAAAATTTATCGTGAACAAAGCTTCTGCCGCCAAAAGCTATAACTTATCGAATAGGTTATGATAATAATCATTATCTTAAAAACTAAATTAATATGTATAAAATATTATTTCAAAAATCTTAATTAATTTAAATTTCAATAGATTTAACAAAATTTAATCTTGGCAGGTTACATACATTTATATACTTAAACCCGGCAACGACGGGTAATTCAGCTAGTTTAGAATAAATTATTGGTATTGGAAGTGGAAGTAGTATCATAAACAGAATCAGAACTAACTATATTATTAAACAAACTTTCAACAGAATTTGAAAAATCAAATCTTGAAAGTTCAGGATTAAATTCAATAGTACTTTAGAAATTAGGGAAATTACTATCCATATGAATAAATCATTTCTGACTGTTTACAATTACGTTAGAATCAGTATCTTGGGATGTACTCGGCTGAGGTATAATTTGAGATTATATTGATAATCTAACAAAAAATTAATGATTTCAACGTCCTCTAAAAGTGTCCTACGATTGGTGGATTTACCATTCACATTAGAGAATGACATGGTAGAATTTATTTTAAGGAAATATATAGCCAATTACTGAAATTTTATAATCTATGTAAAAAACTACACTATAAAAATTATATAAAAACAATAAGAAATTATATAGGTACAAGTATTTTCATTAACTTATAAAAATTCAACAAAATAAGCAAAACAATGAGAGCTAATAGTAGCTACAGTGGTATTCACTACTTGAAAAATAAATTATCCCCAATGAACTAGGCAAACATAGGATAAAAACATTATGATTTAAATAGTTTTATTCAAATTATACAAAAAAAAATAAAAATAAAAATTAACTTATGCATGTCAACCACAAACCTATACGAAAATACGAAGTTTACACAAAGTTGATGAACAATCAATAGGTTTAGCGTAATAATTACCAAGTAGCAGAAGATAAAAAACAAATTTTTTGAATTGGTGATACTCAAAATCATACAATAATAAAAGAATAGAAAAATGGATTTCAATTTGGTATTAAAAAATTTAATGGATTTATTAAATAAATGCATGTCACTGCATACTTGTAAGTTAGTCCTACGGAATTTAAACAAATA
>NW_020272997.1:0-1406 GCF_003268045.1 Sipha flava
TATAAGATTATATTAAATTTTAAAAATTAAATGTATTAAATTTACTTCAAAATATTATGATTATATAAATATTTATAAATATTAAAATAAATGAATGTAAAATAATTTAAATAATCATTCATATATATTATAGCTATAGTATAAAGCTTTGCAGTAAATTCTCATTCTATAATTAAGTGTAATTGCAAGTTTAAGTTAAGAAGTTAAATAAATCAAAAAAAAAAATATAATCACGAACTGGAGATAATTTGATAATAAATAAATAAATAATTGTGATTGAGGTATGCTAAATTATAATCAAACATAATATTTGTATTGAAATCTATAAATCTTTAATATAATGATCTATATTATTTGCTTTTAGGATATATTCTTTTTTTGTTATTACATTATATAGGAGAAATATATTTATGCTATGAAATAATTGTCTATTGGCTAAATAATTTTTTTCTTATTATAGTAAGATTATATTTTTACTAATATTATATTAATATATACGTAGAAAAAAAGTTACTTTAATGTTGATTTCATTTTATCTGAAAACATTTTATTTACAGGAATATTATATTTATAACAGCACTCTAGCTATGAGACCTATCATAACATGGTATCCGGAAGCTACCGACTATTCTTGGAAAACGAGAGTAGATATTTACAATAGTGATACATTTATTGGTGGTTTTGAATTTCAAAACTCATATTTCGGCTACAGAAAAAGAATCAAATCAATAAAAAAAAATTAAATGTTTTATTCACTGTCAAACTGAAGTATAGTTCTATGAAATTTAAACTAATAAAAATTGCTTTAAACTAATATTATAATCACCTGTTCATATTTGAGTTTTATTATATATGTTTACCATTGTATTTGTATATTTATTATTTCATTAATTAAAGACTATTATTATGAAAAATATGACAGCAGTATATAAAATCATAATTCGTTCCGTCGAGAGTCCGTTTCATACGTCTACGTTATCCAACAGTTCAATTTCTCCTCTTCACGATGGAAAAATGACTAGAGCATAAACCTCAACTAACCATTTCGTTGTCCTCTACTAAATCAATACTAGTTATGACACATTATTTGATTTGGCTCTATACTCTAATTAAAGCACAATTGTACATTCACCTTTTTCCACGGACCACGTTGAGCTTATTTCTCCGCCTATTTACACAAGTAATATCGTAAACTTCTTCGCTCTCAAGGATGTAATAGTTAAGATCATCATTCCCAACAGGCTTACATGAAATGTTTCTCACATCACATTTTATCGTCTGACCCAATGGCACTGATAACTTGAACGCAATAGCTTAGCATCTGATGGGAACTAACGTCGGTTTTCATAATCTTCGTTCTCGCTTTTTGCGTCCTTTTATGATCGTATCAGAGACCTCTTGTTTAA
>NW_020272998.1:0-7717 GCF_003268045.1 Sipha flava
ACTGCTATTGATAGTCTCACCATTGAATTAAACCTTGTTAAAGAGGAAAAATCTTCTTTAGCTTTCTTTAACGTAGCTGAATAATGATATAGTTGATTGTGAACTAAATTTATTTAATTATAATATTTTTAGATGAGACCGAAATAACACCACTAGTGGCTGTTCTAGAGGAGGAAGGGTCCTTGTTGATATACGTGTTGACCCCCTATCACATCTAATACCTGTAACTTGTTTGGATGTTGAGATTTTGTTTGTGAGCTTCTCTCTCAACAAGAAAAGAGTATATAATTAGCAGTGCTTACCTACCTCCAAACGCTCCTCCTAAATCTTACGAACCTTTATGTCTACTGTTGAGAATCTTCTTTCCATTTATTTTGACCATTTGTTTATTTTCTGTGGTGATTTCAATCTTCCAAATGTTTCTTGGTCCTATGACAACCATGATCTGATTTATTCTTCTACCTCTGACTCTCATATCAATTGTCTTCCGGAAACTTTTGCAGCTGATAACTTCTTTCAGATCAATTATATTTTTAATAAATCTGGGCCATTATTAGATCTTATCATCGTAAATCTTAATCAATATATGGTAAAATCTGCATTTATTTCAGCGGTACCAGAAGACAGCTATCACCCTGCGTTATCTATAGACTTTATTCTAGTCACCAATATACCACAAATTGACTCTCCTCATTGCTACTTCAACTTCCGTAAGGTCAATTATTCTCTTATAAATACATTTTTGCTGTTTTTCAATTGGTTAGTAACATTTTCTAATTTAGATGCTACTTCTGCTTCATATACACTTTTTAATGCGCTGCATTTATCCATTCTGCAACATGATCCTAACGTTAAATATTCCAGGTCTAATTTTCTTTATTGGTTTTATAAAGAACTAATTGATCTAGTATTCCAAAAAAGAAAAGCTCACGCAATCTTTGAATTCACAAACAACCCAAACGATTATCAAAACTTCAGTTTTCTTCGTGCTAAAGATAAATATTTGACTAAGCAACGTTACAAACTTATCATAATTATCAACTCTACTAAAGAATTTTTTTATGCAAATCCACCTAAAATTTAGAATTTTGTTAAAAAGAATAATTTAGGTCAGTCTATTCCAATGACAGTCTTTTTCAATGGTCTAACTAGTAAAAATAATAATGAAGTAGTGGACTTTATCTCTAAACATTTTAATGCTGTATATTCTATGTCATTTGTCAACTATATACCTAAATTAACTCGATCTCTAATTCATGATCTTCCGAGCAACTGTTTCTTTGACATATCAGATATTGAAAGCAATTTATCACGCCTGAAAAGAAATAATTCTATTGGTCAAGATCGTATTTCAGGTGATTTCGTATTCACGATTAGATTGTCTATATGTTTCCCTTTATAGCTTTTATTTCGAAAATCACTTGATTCCGGATCCTATCCTGAAATACTCAAATTTAGTTCCATAACGCTGATATTTAAATCTGGTGATATTTCTAATGTAGCTAACTATAAACCAATAATTATCATCAGTCACATAGGTAAACTGTTTGAATCTTTAGTCTTAAGCTGTATCCGACCTGCAGTAAATCAAATCATAGTGAGTGAGCAACATGGATTTCGCCTTAAACGGTCAGTTAACACATGTAATCTTGTATTCACTGATTATGCGTTTGACGCTTTTGCAAATAAGAATGAAGTTGATGTCATTTACACTGACTTCAGTAAACCTTCTGTTCTTATAAAAATCCTTGCCAGTAGTGTTTTTGGGGAGCCTTTGTTATCATGGTTTAGCTCTCATCTATCCGATCGTAAACAATTCGTGAAAATATTTGGTATTAAATCACAGGTATTAAACACGCCGTCTGAAGTACCTCAAGGTGGCTATCTTTCCCCATTGCTCTTTACATTGTTTATTAATGATATAAAAAAAGTTATACACCGCAGTAAATTCTTACTATTTGCAGATGACTTAAAGCTATTTCTAGAAATTCGCTTTAACTCTCCAACTTGCAACCTTTCAAGAAATTCTGCGATGGCCAAAGTACTGCAGCAGAGTAAATTAATATTTTGGTATAAGTACTCAATGGCACATAAAATATTTTTGGAAGCATTAGATTGAACGTTGCAAGATTTACGAAAGAACCGAAATCGTTGGTGGTGCAATGATTTTATTGGCATGTAATTTTTGCAAAACACTACCAGTAATACCACGATCAACGCCAGCCACCTGCATGGTTACAGTCATACATTTTATAGAAAGACATTAAAATGCTAAAATTAAATATAATCATGCTAGTCGAATTGCAGAACGACCATTCTGGAGAATTTTTTTCCAAAAAAATTCTCGATATCGGTAATGGCAAAATACTTGTTGACTCATCGTCTGGATACTGTATATTATGTTGAGGAATATAAACCAGCCACGTCTTTGTAATAGCACCCCACTTGCGGTTATAATTTTTATGGGAACTTTGTGAAATAAACTAAAGTGAAATTGATTTGTTGTTATTTCACATATTTGATTAATTAACACGGTGTTTATTATAAAATAATCATAATAAAAAAAAATTTATTTGAAATCCAATGGAAACCGTGTTAATTAATCAGATTTGTCAAATAACAACAAATAATTTTCATCTTAATTTATCTTACACAATTCTCATACAAATCGATATGTCACCACATTTTCTGATTCTGGTGACTGGGACGTGAGAAGCCCAAAATTTGTGTCTTATATCGATTCACGAGAAATATTTTCAAACATTTTTTTACAAGTATTTATTTATTTTTAGATTCGAAATAATACTCTGAATATAATTAGATAAAATCAAGGTTTTAAAGATAGAAAAAATATTTTAAAAGATTCTTCATTTGACCACTCTCGAGAGTACGCGTTTATTATTTTCCTCAACCATATCAGAAATACCCTGCATAAATAAACCGGGCTGCAATCCATTTGTATTGGAATAAAAGCGATAATCAACAATTATCTAAAAATAAATTCTACACGTTATATTATTTAGTATAAATTTTTGTACTTTTGAATTTACAGAATACGAAGAATTTATTAAACGACTATCCATAATTCAGATCCCCCAAGAAATTCATGAAACATACATAGAAATGAAGTTTCATTATTGGACGTTGGAGTTTGTATACTTTATGCTATTTTAAATATTTTGTGAATGAATATTAAAATGGGTAATCAAGAAATTATTACTCTCTGCAATTTGAATTAGATACCTAGGTTATATATATATATATTTTTTTACGATTTTACTCATTTATTGCCTAATTCGTGCTATCGCCGATTTACAATTAGTGATAGTTAAATAAATATTTTTTTTTAACTCGCCAAACACCACTTTTTGTAATGTAATATTATAAAATAAATAGGGATATTAACGTGCCGCTTCATTGTAAAGTGGGATTTGAGAAATATGAAATACGCTCTGCGCTAAGAATTGAAGGGGGGCACGGGTCAATTTTTTTGAAAACCCTGAATTTCCGATAAATTGGGACATATACCAACCCTAGATGCATCTATTTCACTCAAAATCAAAATAAATATTTAGCTAATTTTATCATATAGTAATTTGGTAAAATGCTATTCAATAACTATCATAACATCTGTATAAGTTTCTATTTATGTGCAGACCGAGGCAACCTAACGAGTGTCAAGATATGAATTAATACACTTAATTAGAATATAATGTTAATTAAGGAAAAACAAAAAGAGATCTAGTTGTAGCGCGGACGTAAGGGAAGTCGGCGATTGAGAGAGAATGAATGAAATAATAAAAGAGAAGGAAGCCCACGCTAAGCGGTAGGAAGCCAAACTCTCCATGTCAGTACGAGTAACGTGAACCTACTCAGACACGTTTGATTGCTCAAGTCTATCGTATATCTAAATTACATTGATAGCTGACGGTTTGAATGCGTTACGGGTTAAGTACACATTTTCGCCACATTTGTAAAGCGTTAGTAGTATGTAGGATTATATTATTGCAGTAGTTATATGAAAAATTCAAATGATTTGCGAGAAGTTGAGCTTACTAATTTAAAATCAAAAGGAGGATTAACCCATCCAAATTTACATTTATTTCACTTTCTGTACAAAGTAGAAGAGTGCTTAGCAAAACACTGCAAACTAAAAAACGTTTCTATTAATTTTATTTACAGTTGAAGATCCTTTAAATATTTCTATTACGTTTTCATGCTTCGACATTGTTGCTACAGACCTGGAAAACCGGGAAAAGTCAGGGAATTTATAACTAAATCAGAAAAACCGGAAAAAAATTGTAAATTTAATAAACACTATTGTGCATTTCGTGTTTCGCTCAATAATTTAATTTTATGATAAAAATTTAAAAATTCATGAAAAAATAAATAGAACTTGGTATTTTTATAGTCATAAATCAAAAATAAAATGTTAATCAACACTTGGCACTTTTAGTTAGAAGTCGGTTAGTATAATATATTACTATATTAATATCGGTATAGTGAATATACTTAATATATCCAATAGCAACTTATTTATAACCTAATGTTCCTATTTTACAATCATTTTGTCTTCAGATCATTGCTTAAATATACATTATATTATGTACTATAAACATATTATGTAGGTATGTTCGATTCATATAAATAATTTTACTTTTATTAATAATTATTAATACTAATTTCAGTGTATTTAATTTTAAAATGTATGTGTATTATTTAATGTAAAAGAAGGGAGTCGGTTGTTGTTGTGTGTGTATATAAGAATAGCTAAAAATAAATGCTGTTGAATTATTTACAGCCGAACATTCATAAGACATAGATAAAAAGATATTATTTGAATATTGTTATTTTCACGTAGAAAGAAAAATAGTCTAGTTATAGGTTATTTTTGTTGGTTTATGTTTATGGATTTTACTTTTTGAGCTGTATTAAATCAAATTTATTGACTAATTTACTTATTTTTTATCATTTGTTTTACGGTAGTGTTATTTTACGGTAGAATTATAGACAATTGACAAATAACAATTGTCTATAATTCTTACGTTATTATTGTAATTCATCAATTATCGTAAACTCGTAGGTATATTTTTGATTAAAATATTAAGAATAAAAAAAAAAAAATTATATAAATAATACATTTCTTTATTTCTGTACATCAGAGGTAATGTAATGCAAATCCAATTAATTATACCTGCGAATATATTATCACGAATTGACTGAAATCTGTTTTAACATGTTATTATGCAAAATTAAATTCTACTAATTACATGAAAGTTGTACGTGAACCTTTGTGTAATTTAGAAATTAAAAATAGTTTATATTTCGTATTTTAAAAGCAAATACCTCACAATGTATGAACTGCCAAGATTATGGCCATACGCGTTCTTACTGTCACAGTACACCTAGATGCGTTCGTTGTGGTGATCAACCACTTGTACGAAAAGCAAGGACCTTCCAGCTAAATGCGCCCTTTGTTTTGGCGATCATTCAGCAAATTATCGGGAATGTCCAGCTCTTAAAAATCTCCAAACTTATCGCAACCGTCATTCCAAAGTAAACAACAACAAATTCTACGAAAATAATACTAATGTAACTACCCACCCCAGTCCAATCAGTGCCTCAGAAAGTCAAAGCTTCCCTATAACTACTAATTTATCCTAAGCTCAGGCAACTCAAAATAAAAACCATACTGCAAATAATAATCAACCGCAATTAGATTCTACTTCCCCACTAACTGCCCAACATACATCAATTATAAATGTCCTAAAAACATTAATCACCCCTCTCATAACACTTCTTACAAAAGTAATTGACAAAGTCCTAGACAAAAAATGACTTCAAACTCAATAAATCATGCCTCTTCCTTATCAATTTTCCTCTGGAACGCTATTGGATTAAAACAACATTCCATTGAACTTTTTTACCTTCTTTATCATAAAAATATTGATATTTCCCTTATAACTGAGAATCACCTATCCACTACTTTCAATATTAGCTTCGATGGTTACTCACTTATTAGAGCTGTTCACCCAGTCTGAAAAAGTCTGAAGACGGTTGAATACTTTTCACGAGAACGTTGGGACCCCTATCAATAGTTAATTCCGAGATAAATATTATGGTGTAAACTAAAAATTCTTCAAAATTTTTATTTTTATATTTTTTTAAATTCCATGAACTTTTATCGAATGCGATATTTTACAAAAATCTTTTTCTGGTTTTGAAAATCAAAATTAACTTGATTGGGATAAATGAAAAAATAATACGTTAATTTCAAGTTAATTTGTAAGGAAATTAGTTAAGTTAATAAGTTAAATTAATTTATCGGTAATGAAATAAATTAAGTTAATTTTTTAATTTGACTTAACATTTAACTTATTAATTCGTTCCAGGCTTGAAAAAAATGACCCGAAACAACCATTAGGTTATACGATTGATTATGATAATTTAAATTTAATAAGCATTATATGGAAAACTGATAAACCATTAATAGTCGTGACCCATGGATATATCAATAGGTATGACGACCAGGGAGCATATTCCATAAAAAATAGTAAGTTTTATGGAAAAATACGAGATTAATATTATATTATGATCGATATTAAAAATTAAGTGTCAAATCGAACTATATGAATAATATATTAGAAAAACTGTAATTTCCATAATATACCTGTTGCCGCGATGGGCGATTAAATAGTATTTAATTTAATGTCGCCTTCACGGCAGGGATGTAGGCTGCTCAAACTGCAGCACTACGGATATAATTATAAGAATAATAAATAATAATAATCAAAAGAAATAATATAAAAAATAAATAAAATGTATTGATAATATTACATAATTTTAAATAATTAACAGTATACAATATAACAATTATACCCCTTGGAGGCAAAAATATACAAATAAAAAATAATAAATAATAATATATGGCCTGTTTGACCCAACAATATAAAATTTAAAATAGAATGTAATAATAATCGAAAAAATATGCACTAATGCACTGGTGAACACGTCTGTTCACCAGTCAAATAAAACGAAACGAAATAATTCACGTGGTAGACCAATATTCACAATGTGACTGAGTCAGGTGGTGGATTTCATCCCGACGCGGGCCGCACCGGGGACGTAATAATAATAAAAAGAATACAATTAAAAATGCACGACCCGCGTGCGTGCGACCACCTAGCCTCAGTCACCACGTAGAATAAATTGTCTGCAGCCGCAAGACGAACAAGTAACGGAAACCACGATTCACAATAGCTGCTGGTAACCTTGTTGACTGCTCTGTAAGAGGAATGTAGATGAAATAACAATAGAATGTTCAAATGATATTTACCAGACAGCTAATTCACAAAATCACAACGTGGTTTCCCAACTGGAGACACGAAGAAATCACAAACGAAATCGGAAATGACGAGAGTGGCGATGTGCACATGAAGAACGTACGGAAGGAAGAGAGCGATGGTGTCGACGACATTCACCAAGAAAGCTACGGCCGCCAGCCACCATCTCCCTACGATGAAAGTCTCAGTGCCACCACACAAAAACGAAAAACACATGAGAACTTAATGAAAACTTGTGGCACTGAGAGCATGACTTTTAACATTTACGAAATATATATGAAAACGACGAAATAACGAACATTACGTAACGACGGCACGCACGTGCTGGGCAGTCAACACACAAAACAGCTGATGCCGTTGCCGACCGCACCGCA